>NC_052050.1:34371063-34671063 GCF_903992535.2 Arvicola amphibius | reverse complement strand
GGTGTGCCATGGGTGCACAGGTGCCTGGGAAGACCGGAAGAGGGTACAGGATCTCCTGGAACTGGGGTTACCACCATGGGTGCTGTCAGACAAACATGGGTCCTCTGGAAGAGCAGCCTGTGTTAATGCTAGCCATCTCCCGAGGTGGAGGTGTGCCCTTGAGTTTGTGATCACCTCCTCAGTCCTGGGATTCAGGCAGTGCAGGAAAAGGGGTCCAGGGCTTCCCGCATGCCAGGCAAGCCCTCTACCACCTACGCCGCATCACTGGCCCTCCATGAATTCTTTGTACAAGCGTTTTGCTTGCATGAATGTGTACCATACCCATGCTCGTTGTTCACAGAGGCTGGCAGAGGACACTGGGTCCTCTGGAAGAGCAGCAGGTGCTTTCAAGAGCTGAGCTGGCACCCCATCTCTGGACTCCTTTACTTTTGAAACAGATGCAGAGAATCTGAGAATCGACTGCTACATTCGGAAAGGATTATGCAGGCATCCCTCCTCAGAAATCCTTGTCCACATCTTCACAGGATCAACAGCTAATTATGCCAGGTTTCATGAGAACCCTAGAACGGAGATACCCCAATCCTCCTGGTCTTTGAAAGCAGGACAGGAACCTGCAAGTGGAATTCGCTGTCACCCATTCTCCAGCACAAGAGAATACACAAATTAAACCTCTCCTGCTGAAGCCTGAGGCTCCTCGAGTGGTGGTGTTGTGGTCACATGCCACTTATTCTGAATGCCTATTCGGCCAACTTCAATAAGCAATAAGTCATTTACTAAAACATGTAAACGACCTCAGCACCAAAGCAGCCAAGTGGAAAACTGCCTTCACCACACACTCCAGAAGATGCTGCCTTTGGTTTTGGCAGAGGCAGCTGGGAAAAGCCCTCACTCTGCCTTGGAAATACATCTGGGCTCCTGGCTGCAGCTGTGATCTAGGAGAAGACAGCAACACCCGGTACCAACTTTTCTCCTTATATAGAAAGACCATCCATCCAGGAATCACCACCCTCAGCCTCACAGGGAGGAGCCAGGGACAGACAGGAGAGGGGAAGTTTTAGTTTCCTGTGACTCAAAGCTCTACTCACAGTGGCATCTTTTCATCAAATGCTACACAAGTGAAGGCTAATGTGCTTACGGGAAAGCCCAGAGGACATTGGCTCAAAGTCACGGTCTCTCACGGAATTCACTGACGTACTGGGTTATCTGGACAGTGAACTCTGGGGACCCTCTGGTTTCTGCTTCCCTAGTGCTAGGGTCCAGATGTGGACGCTGGGGAATCCACTCAGGGCCTCATGCTTGTGTGACAAGCATTTGACCCACCCAGCCATCTCCCCAGCCGCACACCCAGGCCTCCAAAAGGACAGTAGCTCCAAACTGGACAGCTGCAGTACCCACTCAGCACATGCTGTTGGCTGCACACACATGGACCCTTAGAGATAATGTTCTAGGGGCAAAAGCAGACCCAACACTAGAAAACAGACAAATGAATTGTAAGTTAAGTACCCTTCCTTTTGTTGGTGGCTCTAGAGATTGAATCTACAGCTTTGCGCATGCTAGGTTCTACTATGAACCGTGTCATGGTCCAGAGGACCCTCAGGAAATCAGACTATAGCGAGGAAGAGATGACCCCAGTTGGTACATCCACTGACCTTGCGTCTTCTACACAGCCCCACACATCCCCTACTATTATTCTCTCAAACTGGGGGTCTCATTTAGGCCAGGTTGGCCTTCAACCCCTGGTCCTTCTGCCTTTCCCTCCAAAGGGCTGGGATTACAGGGCATGCCACCACACACTGGCATGCTTCACCCACTCTGGGTATCTGCTGCCAAGTTTTCTGATTGGCACACACCTTTAGTCCCAGCACTCAGAAGGCAGAGACAAGTGGATCTCTGTGAGTTCGAGGCCAGCCTGGTCTACAGAGTGAGTTCCAGGACAGGATCTAAAGATACAGAGGAACCCTGCCTTGAAAAACCCAAACCAAAACAAAAATCACTGAGGAGTACCACCATATTCTGCCCTCTTCCCTCTAAAGTGTGGCTAACAACATGCCATGAGGAAATTAAAAGAACCATTCAAGGTGTGAGAGCATTCTGAAAATGAAGAACGGTACATAGCTTTAATCCTAGGTCTCGGGAGGCAGAGGCAAGCAGATCTCAGTAAATTACAGACCAGCCAGGGCCACAAAGTGAGACCTTGCTCCAAAATTGGGGGAAAAAAAAGGCCTATATAAATACGAATTGTTTGATAATCATTGTTACCAACCCGAGCACTCTGGGAATCTGAGCAGGCAGGAAGGCTAGGGAGGGAAAGCCCTGACTTCCGAGGCAGAGGCCTTGGTTTTCTGCTGTCTTCCTTTCTCCACCAACTCAGCGATCACAAGATGCAGCTTGAACTTTTGCACTGATTTCTACATAACAGGGTGCGTAAGCAGGGCAGTGCCAAGGCCTACAAGGCTACTTCCTCGTCCGTGCCCTCACCACCCACAAACTGCCGAACCTCCTGTTCTTAATGCCCTCCTGGGTTGCAGTAAGGATTAAATGATTAAGTACAATACACTCGAAAAGACACTGAAAAGTGTTCGGTACAAAGCAAGCAATCATTATTAGTTACAGCAACTCCCTGCTTCCTGGTTCAGGGTGTAGCAGAGAGGTCCCTGGGAGCCGTCAGACTGCGGAGTGTAAAGTGCCACGTGGCCTGGCAGAGGGAAGGGGCCATGCAACGGACAAAACAGGTCCTTGGGGAGAGCACTGCCACACTATGGGCGACTCTGCTGGAGGCCCAAGCGGGCTTACTCTCCAGCTGGGAGGGAAGGGGCTGCGGGAGGGGCTGTATCACTTTATTTTTGGCCTTTTTGGAAAGTGACTGGGTCAGGCAGTGGTGGAGTACATTCTTAATCTCACCACTAGGGGGCTAGAGGCAGGTGGATCTCTGTGAGTTCGAGGCCAGGCCTGGTCTACAGAGTGAGTTCCAGGACACCCAAGGCTATTCAAAGCTCAAAAAAAGAAAAAAAAAGGTGACTGGGTTGAGAATAGCATTCCCTGGGGACATGGTCAGCAAGCCGGGTCAGGCTGAGGAGCCATTGTGCGGTTCTTTGTCCCCACACATGGTGGGGAGGTGAGGACAACAACAATCTAACCTCCAGGGAAAATCATGGTCACCCCTTTTCCAAATGCCTAACTGGCCTTACTACCTCAAAACATTTTTCTTTTTGATCTGAAACAGCCTAGAACACAATTAAGCAACGCTGACCAGCTGGGTCAGTCCAAAGAGGCCCACAGGAAAAGACTGTAAATGTCACATTGGGTTAGTGGGGGAGGGAAGAATGGCTACAGAGGCCTCCAGAAAACCATCAACTGTCTCTTGGCATAGATGGCTGAGAGGTCCAGGAGGCTAGAGCCCCTCAGAATTCTGGAATGTGGTTTCCAGGGCAAATAAGGGCTGGTTTGTAGAAATGGTGCTGGAACGTGTCCAGGCACTTCCTGTCTGTCCTTTGAGTCACTTGGAAATGGCTAACAAATAGGTTGGACACCTGGCTTCAAATGGAGAAGGGGATTTCCATACAGACCCTGAACCGTAAAATTCTCTTCCTTCCCGAAGCAATTGAGATCAGCACTGAAATGTATCCTAAAGACTCCAGTGTCCTACAGTGGCTCAGGGCGAAGTTGAAGCAAATGCTAGACTCAAGGAGACGGCTCTGCACCTGTGAAAAATGCTGGTTGAGAGGACTAGATGTCCAGGTTTGAGAGCCACTCGCTGGTGGGTCTGGATAACGAACATCCAAAGCTGCATTTCTGTCTGTTCCTAGGTTAGCCAGCCACGTGCAAACTGAGCATCCTCACTGGATTTGGGTTAGCCCCCGGACTGGAAAATTTAAGCTCAGCTCGGAAGTGAATCCTGGCGGAGAGCAGGGGCCATCTAAAAACACCTCCCTTTTATTTTAGTATTAACACCCACAACAGAAATCTGTGCAGGTCAAAGAACGAGGACAGTTGGCACCTGTCTATCAAGCCCTGTGCAGTTCTCAAGGCCGAGGAGGCAGGCTGGTAGAGCTGGCTTCTGAGAGGTCTTTTCCCAGAACAGGTTAAATATGCAAATGCACACTGGTGGGTATCTGCTGCAATTCCTGGCCGCACCTCCAAGGCAAACATATTACCTCAGGTGGACTCTTGGCCCTGCAGGGAAGGGACTGGAACCCAAGCCCCTGTCAATCAAGCAGAGGACTCCTAAAATTGCCGGACTAGCACACGTAGACTACAGGCCCTCTTTTGGGTTGTCTGAGAATAAAGGCAGGGGTGTTTTCAGACACAATAGATCCCTGTAGCACATCATGCCATAAAATATGGCAGAATGGCAGAGGAGGTTGGCTAGTATGAGAGATAGGAAATTGGCCTTAAAAAATGGTCCTAAATTCTTACTAGATTAATTCTTAGCTGCACATTCAAGGTAACAGTTCAAGCCAGGTAATGTGTTACCTAACTATGATCGGAAAAGTCCACAGGCTGAGGCAGACCAATCTCATACGCTACACTACCGCCAGCACAAGCACAGGAACCAAGTTATTCATGAAGAAAATGAGTAGCTTTTTGTGTCTATTAAAAAAGATCAGGCTGGGTGTAGTGGTGCACGCCTTTAAGCCCAGCACTTTGAATTTGAGGCCAGCCTGGTCTGCAGAGTTACAGGACAGCCAGGGGTACCCAGAGAAGCCCTGCCTTGAAACAAGCAAAACAAGGGCTGGAGAGATGGCTCAGAGGTTAAGAGCACTGCCTGTTCTTCCAGAGGTCCTGAGTTCAATTCCCAGCAACCACATGGTGGCTCACAACCATCTGTAATGAGATCTGGTGTCCTCTTCTGGCCTGCAGGCATGGAGGTTGAACACTGTGTACATAATAGAACATTAAAAAAAAAAAAAAGGAACAAGCAAAACAAAAAGCTCTGACATGCCATCAAATCTTTATTTTAAGCAGGTTCACCTAGTAAGCCATACTAGATAACCTGGATTTAGTTTATTCTAAGGTTCTGAGAGCTGTTGTTTCCATTTCAAACTCTTTCTGACGTTTACTTAAGCTGCAGCGTGTCTGTGGAGGTTCAAGGATAACTTGCAGGCGCTGGTTCTCCTTCCACCATGTGGGTGGGTAGACTCAGCAGTAAGCACCTTTATCCGCTCAGCCAATATGCAGGCCTTTTTTCTACCTTCTAGTAAATTCTTTTACTTTCAAAACCCCTCCCTACTCCCTTCCCTTCTTTTTCTTTCATTATTTTTTTTTTCAAGATAGGATTTAACTGTGTGGCCTTGGCTGTCCTGGAACTCACTCTATACATCAGGCTGACCCCGAGCTCACAGAGATCTGCCTGCTTCTTGAGTGCTGGGATTGAAAGCACATGCCCCCACTGCCAAGATTTCTCCTTTTTGAGTTAGGGTCTTACTGGCATCAATTGCAAGACTGCAAAGCCTCAGATTCCCTGGCGCTGAGATCACAGGGACGAGTCACCAAGTCTGCTTATTAATTTTGCTGTTTTCTCTTGATACATTATCATGTTGTCCTGGCTGTCCTAGGGCTATGTAGGTCAGGATGGCTTCAAACTTGGCAAAATCCCAAGTGCTGGGATCAAAGGTGAGTCACCATGACTAGCCTAATTTGAACTTTTTTTTTTTTTTTCCAACACAGGGTTTCTCTGTGTTGCTTTAGAGCCTTTCTTGAAACTAGTTCTTGTAGACCAGTCTGGCCTTGAACTCACAGAGATCTGTTTTTGTCTGCCTCCCCGAGTACCAGGATTAAAAGTATGCACCACCCCTGCCCAGCTCTCCCCCACCCCCACCGTGTTAACAGTCCTGGCTGTCCTGGAACTCACTTGAAGAGTGGACTAGTCTGATCTTGAACTCACTAAGATCCACCTTCCTTTGCCTCTCAAGGGCTGGGATTAAAGGTGTGTGCCACCACTGCCCGGCTCTAATTTAAACTTTTAAAAATACTTTTCTGGGCTTTGTGACAGAGGTGCCCAGCACCAAGACTGAAGACCCGAGGTTGATTCCTGAGACTTGTGCAGTAGGAAGAGAGAACCGATACCCATAAGTTGTCTCTAATTTTCATGAACTCACTGTGGTATGTGTACACTCACACATACAAAAATAAAGTGCTGTTTGCAATAATAAACACTTGAGGCTGGAATGAAGTTCAGTGGTATCATGTATGTGAGTGAAGTTTACAAGTATCATGTATGTAGCAAGTCAAGGGTCCATCCCCAGCACTGGAAAGGAGACACACACAGACACACACAACTTCCAAAACATGGTACCCCTCAAAGCAAAGTAAGACCTGTTTGGTCAAATACACTTTTTCACTTACTATAAAAGCCTGTCTAAGATGACACAGGCTCTGAGAGAGTGCTCAGCAGTGCCAGAAGTCTAGGTTTTAATTCAGAGGACCCACAGACAAGTTTCTGGTCGAGTGAATACATTATGACATCTCTGCATGTGTATAAGGTAATCTTTGATAATTCAAAAACTGAAGACAAGAGCTGGAAAGCTGCTAGAGGCCGCGGGTTCAGTTCCTGACACCCACTGAGTAGCTTACAATCACCTGTGATTCCAGCTCCAGGGCATGCAATGCCCTCTTTTGACATTGTAACACATGCTCACAATGCATTAATTAAAAATAATAAAATCTTCTTGATGATAAGGTCATTTTATTGATGACCAGTCTATAAATCTGGAGCTAAGGTCAGGTGTGGTAGTCCTAGCACTTGGGAGTTTGAGGCTAGCCTGGTCTACACAGTACCAAGACAGTCGGGACTACACAGAAAAACCCTGCCTCCAAACAAATGGACAAGCAAAGGAACAAAACAAAAACTGAAGCTCAGGGACACTTACAGCAGGCAGCTTACTCAGCTTACCACAGTGCTTGTGCTCGACGGGGCGGCTGAGTGCCTGTCAACAGCAGTCTCCTACTGTCCTATGCCACAGCCCACAGAGCATGCTGGGGACACTCACTACAGGATGTACTCCATACCTAAAAGGCACGAAAATGCCATTTGCATTCTTAACTTTTGTCTAAATTGTTAGGAGCCTGTGGGACTAGGCCAGTAGTTCTCAACTTTCCTAATGCTGTGACCCTTTAATACAATTCTTCATGTTGTGGTGATCCCCAACAACAAAACTACTTCATTGCTTCTTCATAACTGTAATTTTGCTACTGTTATGAATTGTAATGTAAATATTTTTGGAGACAGAGGTTTGTCAAACCCACAGGTTGAGAACTACTGCACTAGGTGCCCATTATCCAAGTAAATGAAAACATCCTTTTATAGAGGTCTGTCATTCAGGGTATGCATACATGCAGAGTCCAGAAAGCCATGGAAGTCAGGCCTGATGCCTCCCATTGTCACGGTAGTGCTTGTGGGTATAGACTGCGGCTGGGTCATTTAGCTGGGATGCAGTCAGGAAATAGAGTCGGAGTGCCCAAGCCGTCTCACGTTCCAGGACTATGAAGTTAGCACACTTGCAAGTCTTCTGGGCTCCTACTGGCTCCAATTAAGTAGTAATGTATTTTGAGGCATGTAGCTGTATCTATGTTAGTGGTTAATGGAACCAGGCAACCACTGGACAGAAGGGTTATCACACTGTTCCAGCTGGGATCCAGGACACATGAACAGGGTATGGGATTTGATTAGTCTCCTAGACTTTGGGCTTAGGAAATAGTTTTTCTTTCTCTAATATTCTACCCTGAATCAAGTTCATAAATAAATCCCAAAGATTTAATATAATACAAATATAGTTCATACTCAGCCTCCTTTTTCTTCAAGTAAACACAAAATAAAATAGTGAAGGAGATGAAACAACAGGAACCCAGCATGGGGATTCTGATGTTAGCTAGCCAAGACTATGTAAATTATATTGGTCTAAACCCAGCACTTTTGAGTTCAAGACTAGCCTGGACTACATAGTGAGACCTTCCCTCAAATAAACAAATAAGTAAGTAAATAAATACATAAATAAATAAATACATAAATAAATAAATAATCCATCTGTTAATTTGGGTACTGCTTTTCAAGTTTGGTCAGTCCTTGAAAAAACCAAAACCAAAAAACCCCAACCAAGCAAAAATCAAACAGTCAACCAAAAACAAAGTTAAGTAACAACCTTTCCAAAATCCACGAGGCAAGATCACTTTTCATTTTATTTATTTAGTTTTGATTCCCTAGTTAGTTTTCTCTCGATACTGCTGCAGTATCTTGGCATAAAGGCTTCAAGTGTCACTAGATGTAAGGACCATATTATTGACTGTAAACCACGATGCTGGGTTATGTTTGAATGAAAACATTTGATGTGGATGATCAGATGAAAGATACCAAAATGTCAGACAGCCCATCGACTGCTGTTGCCATGAGATTCAACAGTCAACATCAGTCTGATAAGCTACCCGACAAGGTGGTACAGCCATGCAGATGTCACGACGGCTGGCAAGCAAGAGGTGCCCAGGCAGGACTTAAAGCAAAGCAAGCATCTCTGGCCTGCCGAGGCTTAACGCCAATTCTAGGAAAGAAAGTGGTTTATTTTCCTACCAAGCAAAACAAAATGAATAGGGTCAATCAGAAAAATGTCAAAGGAAAATCACATTAAGAATAAAACACAAAACACACAGAAGTAAACTTTCACCTGTTAGTGTTCGATACAAACAGCTAAAACGAACAGGGACATGAAAAAGTGGTCCTCACTAGTGTCCTTTGTCTATACATCACGACTCCCTTTTTCTAATATAAAGCAAGAGATTCCCATGCTAGGTGAACCTCACTCTCTGGGTCCAGCCTAACAAGATATCTTGGTGGTGGCTCTTTGAGGCAATCAATTAAAGCTTAGGCAATTCTAGCTTTAAGTATATTTGGCAAGGCTGCAACTCACTTGGTAGAAGTGAAAAAGAAGCAAAAAACCATAGCACTAAAGAAAACGGACACAATTTCGGAATGATCAAAGATGTCTTTATAAAGTTTTTCACGACTTCATTCTAAATATACAGAATAAAAAATAGTGTACTCATTTGTGAGACACCAACCAGATTTTCCTTATACCTGTCTCAAAATTTAAAGATCAATTTCCCCAGAGGGTGTGCAATGCATCATAAAATGGCCTTTTTTGAGGGTGGGAAAGGAAGGCATATTAAATTGTTCCATGATAGACATGCAAAACTGCTATCCAATATATATAACTTATATACATTTGATGACTTAGAAAAAAACAATCATTTGTGACAAGCCTAAAAAGCCTGTCATATTTAACGTACTTTAGAACGTTTAGCGTGGCAGGAGTTCTCCAATTGTACCAAGTGGGCCCTTTGAAAGAACAGAAGGGCAATTGTTGTTGAGTCTGCAGCATAGCATCGCATCCACCCTAAGGAAATACAACGTGGACTGGACAGAGGGTGGAGACCTTACCTTAACACATAAGGAAAAGTGTGTCAGTGTCAAATACGGACTAAACTGCTTCAGGAAGAATGTTTTAAAAATCAATACAAGCTGGAAAAGGGGATCTTCCTTCCTGGTTAAAGCTCTCCCAGTGTGAAGCAGGACCCCTCCATGCTAACTTATGGAGAAAAAAACTTTCTCTGCTTATTTAGTTTTCTCCTCTGAGTTCAAGCGCTGCTGGACTCGTTTGGCGTAACTTTGTGCCATGGAGTTAATGATAGACAGGATAAAGTAACACACCATGACCACGACCAGCTTCTCAAACATCCAGGACAACCAGTTTTCTCCCTGCAGGAGAGAAAGCAGAACAATTCAAGAAAAAGGCTTTCCACCGCTCAACAGCCAGAAGGATATTACTTACAATACTTCAAGAGAAATGATGAGAACTTGAGGGTTGCCTAGACAACCCAAACAATTAGATACCATTCTCTAGGTATCCGGACATTTACACTTGGCCACCCTGAGTTCACTCTGCTGGATGCACAGCTAATGCTAACTTGTATAGTTGGGGGGGGGGGGTGGTGGAGGATGGGCTATTCTTTTATACTGGATCCCGGGAACAGTGGTTTGGTTAGAGTCTACTCTCTACAGCTGCCTTGCAGATCTTGCTGGGAAGGGGGAAAAAACCTCAAGCTTTGTTTTAAGTTAGAGCTGATTTTAAAACATAAATGGGACAACTACAGCAAGAGTCTAAAGTCATCGAAAACAACTGCTCTCCTCCCGGCTTCTTGGTTCAGGTTGCTCCTTACTTATCCTGGCTGGTTCTTTGCTCGCTGCCTCAGAACTGCTGACAAAAGGCCAGGCTTAGTTTATTCAAGTTAGAAGGTCAGCTGTGGTAAGAGGCTTGCTTTATTTGAAAAAGTAAAAAGAAGAAAGCAAACAGTGGCTTTCTCACAGAAGAAATGAAAAAGGATATTCATGTTCATGTTACCTAATACTTGGTGATGGTAAAATTTATAACGTTTTTACCCGATCTGGAAGTGTATGTAATAACTCAATTAAGATCAAGACAAGACTGTACACAACAGAACCACTGTCTTCCATTACCCTAGTTCTTGTTTCTGAAAACACCCGAGAGACACAAAGACACATTCCCCAGTGGAGAATACACAGTGCCCCAACTCCTGCTAATACACTGACAAACAGCCTCACTCACTCTGTCTAGAAACCGGGAGAGAAGGGAATCTAATTTGAGTCTGAAGCTGCTGAGTAGGGAAAGCCAGAAGAGGGTCCTTACCTGTGGGCTGCCCACTTCAGTTCGGTGGTGGAGCTTCTGCCGCTGCGCCTCCAGGTACTCCTGAAAAGGTTTCTGCAGAGACGGACCTATGCCGGGGACAGCACTGGAAGCAGGTACCGAAGCACAAAAAAAGACACATTTGGGAAGAAAAGCAAGAGAAATGTTAAAGAAAATCCATTTACCCCCCCCCCAGACTTAAAAAAAAAAAGCAGTGACTGCATAAAAAGAACAAACTACGACAAGTAGAGCAGAAACAATCCCCTGAAAGCGTGGCTAGTGGATAAAAATCCTCCTTCAAACAACTTCAAATAACATTAACATATCTGGGAGAAACTCGGAATGCAAGCCCAGAGCCACAGCGAGTGAGCGCAGTGGAGACTGCACACTGGTGTGGCACAAAGAATAAAATGAATGACTTCTGAGAAGTCCCACATTTATCACCACTAGTTCCTGTAAGAACTGGTTTAAACCGATTAATAAGGAAATGACTTATGCTTGTGTCATCTCTAGTTAAAAAAGAAACTGCCCTCCCTCCCTCTGACTGTCCCATCTTCTGGGGGGGTGGGGGTGGTGTAGTGAGTGTGTGTGGGGGTGGGAGGTGCTTTCTCAATCTAAGTCCTTATTAGGACAATCCCTGCGTCATCCTTATCCAAAAAGAATGCATTAGCACATTCGGAAGGCACCTCCCCCTCCCCAGAAGTCAGTGATTAACAAAGGAACAAAGAAGGAAGTACGGACCTTGACTCATTTCACGGCTTATGATGGATGTTTGCACAGAAACTTCTGTACGTTACTAAACAGCCTGTTCCAAGATGTCTGGATAGCTCTCTCTGATAAGGCTCTGGACCAAGCAAGCTCCCCAGAGTCCGTGGAGCCAGAGCTGTAAAACCGGTCTGGCAACTGAAGCTCCCAGGCTCCCAAGTCTCTTTTTTCTTTTGATAGCTAACAGGCTTTTTAAAATGGGACTGTGGAGGCAGTTTTGAAAAAGTAAACATCCTTATTTCCTGTACCCTTTACTTTCTCATCTGTCTTATTTGCTAACAGGCAAACAAGCCTATATTTTCTCTAGAGCCAGCGAGAGTAGGGAAGGCACACGTGTGCAGTGCCCAGTGCTACTGGGAGGAGTACTGACTCCAATGAACTCTTTTTTTTTCTGGAACAATTAAGCTGCTGTTTACAAGAGCAGAAGAACAGAAAAAACTTTTCTTTCTTTCCTTCTTTCTCCTTTCTTTTTCTTTCTTTCTTTCTTTCTTTCTTTCTTTCTTTCTTTTTCTTTTTTTTTTTTTACAGTAACAGCTTCCCAGCTGCTGGACATTCCATTTCTTTCTTTTCATTCAATTACCTATTAATCACTGAACACTTAATTAAACGAGTCCCTGCTTTGTGTCCATGCTATAGAAAAGGGATAACCAAACCAAAACAAACATCTCAAAACAAAGTGCAGCTGGGCCAATTTTTCCACTCATGTAGTCCCAGCACTCAGAGGCAGGGGGATCTCTGTGAGTTTGAGGCCAGCCCGGTCAACAGACTGAGTTCCAGGGCAGCCTTGTTTCAAAAAAAGAAAAAAACAGAAAAAGAAATGAAAATCTGTGGACAGATACACTGACTTTGGATGAAGCAGGTGCACAAGAGCTGGGAGACTCACTCCTCTTCATGGGTCAATTCAGGCAGGCTGCCTTCCTTTCCTTCCTTCTTTCTTTTTTCTTTTTCTTTTCTTTTCTTTTTTTTTTTGAGACAGGGTTTCTCTGTTCTGGAACTAGCTCTTGTAGACCATGCTGGTCTCGAACTCGCAGCTATCTCTGCCTCCTGAGTGGGGGTATCAATGACATGCTGTGCTACCACTGACTGGCTGATACAGAATACAGAGCATTCTTAGCTCCTTTCTTTTCCTTTTTTTTTTTTTTTTTTTTTTTTTTTTGGTTTTTCAAGGCAGGATTTCTCTGTAGCTTTGAAGCTTCACTCTGTAGACCAGGCTGGTCTTGAACTCACAGAGATCTGCCTGCCTCTGCCTCCCGAGTGCTGTGATTAAAGGCGCATGCCACCACCGCCCAGCTTAAATGAGTATATATTTGCATGTGTGTAGTGCCACAGGAGGCCAGAAAAAGGCTCTGGATCCCCTGGAACTGGGGATACAAATGGCTGTGAGTCAGCATGTAGGTGCTGGGAACTGAACCTTCTCCATGCCCACCCAACAGGGCTCCTAACTTCTGAGCAATCTCACCACCAGTCCATTCTCCCTCTTTTGTTAAGATAAAGTTTCACTAAGAGCCCTGGATGGCCTGAAACTCACAGAGACCTGCCTGCTTCTGCTTTCTGAGTGCAGGGGATTAAACAGATATGTACTACCATGCCCAACAGAGGACAACTCTTGGTCCTTTCCTTCCTCCTCCTGTGTGGGTCCTATCATTCTAACTCAGGTTGTTGGGCATCTCAACCTGCTAAGCCATCTCACAGGTGCCCAAAAAGGGTTTCTCTGTGTAGCCCTGGTTGTCCTGGAACTCAGAGATCCTCCCCCTGCTTCCCAAGTGCTGGGAGTAAGGGCGTGCGCCACCATGCCCAACACCACAAAGTACTCTTGTACCAGAGTTTTTGAAAGAAAGACAAAAAAACCGTTGCAACAAGTACTTTTACCACTAAGCCATCTTTCCACGGCCCACTTCCCTTACCTCCCCGCCTTTTCAGACCAGAGCTCAAGCAGCTCTGGCTAGGCTAGAACTTATTATTCAACCTAGACTTAACTCTACCTCCAGAGTGCTGGGATTACAGGCCTACACCACTACACCCTGTTTATACAAGGCTGGGGGTGGATTCCTAGCTTCATGATGCTAGAAAAACACCCTACCAACTGAGCTACATCCTTAGCCACAGCTGTCACTCTTAATACACATTTAAAACAAACTAAAACAGTTCATAAATTCATTCCTCAAGTTATGTGTGAGCAGGACACTAGAAGCAAGAGTCTATTCTGACACGCTAGAAATAGTGTGCTTGCAGGCGTGCGTGCATGCATGCATATATGAGTGTGTGTGATCGCACATTACAGTTCAGCGTCGACTTATGGTTGTCATGCTGAAAGCATTAAGTTCAGGGCCCCCTTGAACTTAATGAACTTGAACTTAAGAGCTAAGAACTCTTTATGTCAACCCTCAGGAGTGGGAAAGTCCTCTACCTGCCATTAGGTGGTGGAGTTCAAAGAATTCAAAGAACTAGTTTGGTGATACAGAGGAATACAACGTTGAAGAAGAACAAATACAAACAGAACTATGCTTTAGTACTTAACTTTAACTAGCTTTATAAATAGCTATTTACTGCTGGGCGGTGGTGGCGCACGCCTTTAATCCCAGCACTTGGGTGGCAGAGTCAAGCGGATCTTTGTGAGTTCGAGGCCAGCCTGGTCTACAAGAGTTAGTTCCAGAACAGGCTCTAAAACTACAGCAAAACCCTGTCTTTTTTTTTTTTTTTTCAAAAACAAAACAAAAAAAGTCAAGATGGATAAAAAATTCTGTGGATGATTTGGGAGGCAGAGGGAACTTCTGAGATGGAGGTCAGCCTGGTCTACAAAATGAGTCCCAGTGTAGCCAGGGTTACACAGAGAAACCCTGCCCTGAAAATAAATAAATAACCCACCCCCCAAATTAATTAATTTTTTTTTTTTGTGAACGGTAAGATTTGATATTTTGTTTCTTGTTACTGACTTTTAGAACAAGGGGGAAGAAATAAAAAAAAAGAACCAACAAAACTAAACAACAAAGACCAATCATAAACTCTTAAAAGAAAACCCCCAAGAAACTCTAGAGCTCAGAACTCAAACTTGATTTAAGTTGACTGCTTCCCATGGTTTTGGACCTAAGTATATGTTAGCACAGACAGAAGTCAAACTTCTTGGCAAACAGTAATTACTGTTATAAAAAGAAGAAAGAAGAGGAGAAACCAGCTGTATGTAGTGTCTCACACCTATAATTGCAGACCTAAGAGAATGATGCGGGAGAAATGCTTAAGTCTGAGGCCACAGCGGCCACAGCCTGGACAATAGTGTGAGACCCCATCTCAAACCAAACAACAAACACAAATAATAAATACACTCAAAATAACATGAGGGGAAGAAAAGGGTCCTGACCAGTTTGTAAGTAAACTTTTATTTTTAAAATAATTTTTAGAATCGCTTCTTGGCCTTTTGACTAAGATCAAGTATAGTATCTGTTCTTATCAGTTTAATATCTGATACGGTCTCTATCTGAGGACAATATATTAAATGGATTTTTGGAACTAGGAGTTGGAATAGGAGCTTGCTCCGTCCACTCCACGCATCGACCTGGTATTGCAGTAACTCAAGGAACGGTGCACCCCCTCGGGGACATAAAAAAAAATAATTTTTAGAGCACATTTAACTCTATTCACGTCTCTAACAAGACCGTTCATTCTGAACTCTCTTCATATTGCCTCATAAAGGCTTGCATTACCTTCTGTTCTCAGATATGCCAGGAACGGTCAGACCTGAGGAAGCCCCAGAGCTGGCAGAGGCTGGGGAAGAGCGGGTGGGATGACTATTCCATAATGCGCAGATTTTCATTTGTTGCTTAATATAGGTCCTGTACCTTTTCCAAGTACACTAGAGTCCACCAGTTTATTATTATTATTATTCATGGGCATTCTTTGTTTCAAGTTGGTTCACCACATATAAAACCACACCTAAGTACCTTTGAGTTACTTCTCCATCACGGGTAGAGCAACCAAGCTAGACCCTGCTATGAAACTGAGCCTTTCCTTACACTCACGACTCTGTTTGGACTTTCCTAATCAAATGTGCTTTCTGTTAGTGTATTGTTGTGACATGGGGGCACTGTACTTAACAGAAATATGAGCTGAAAAAAAATACTGTTTTGCCGAAAATGGGAGAACATGCCTATAAAACCTGCACTGGGCAAACTGAGGCAGGAGGATAGCAAGTTCCAGATCAGGCTAGAGTACACGGTGAAAGCTTGTCAAATAAGGCCATCCAGGCTGCTCAGTGGGTTAGGTGCTTGCCCACAAGCCTCACAGCCCATGCTTGGTCCAAGGTGGAAAGAACACTGACTCCTATAAACTGTCAAACACACACACACACACACACACACACACACACACACACACACTCACAAGATAACATATATGAATTAAATTAAACCAACAAACGCTGGGCATGGTGGCATAAGCCTTTAATCTCAGCACTTGGGAGACAGAGGTCAGCCTACTCTACATAGTGTGCTCCAGGACAGTCAGAGCTACAAAGAGAGACCTTGTCTGTCTCAACCTATCCCCACCAAAACAAACAAACAAACAGACAGACAAACAAACAAACAACAAAAATAAAACAAACAAACAAAAAAAACCCCAAAACCAAACCAACAAAAATGTACTATTTTGTTAAGTAGTAGAAATTCCTCTGACTACTGCAGGGGACATGAATGACCTTCCCCCAGGATCTCAGCATATAAGTTATATCTTACTGTAAAAAACATGCTGACATGGGTCCGAAATAGGAAATGATGGGTATAAGGTGATTCTCTGTGCACACTCTGAGGCTAAGTTTTCTAGCAGCCCTCTGCTGAGTATCAAACAGCAGTCATCCCAAGGTCTGAACATGGGGGTCGTTGAAAACTCACAAATGGGTCTTAGGGACACAACTTGGGTCATCATGTTTGGCATCAGGTGCTCTTACACATTGAGCCGTCTTACTGGCTTGAGACATGGTTGCATGTAGCCCAGATTGGCTAGGAGCTAGTCAACTCAACTCCTGGTCCTCCTGCCTATTACATCCCAAGTACTAAGATCAGAAGAACGGGTCACATCTGCCTTCTACCCCCCCGCTTTTCAAAGCCACCACCACACGCTTCTAAAATCCATTTTAAGGCTTAATAGGCTTAATTAGCAGATGAAATGTCCAAGAGGAGAGCAAGCTATTTCTACAAAATCAATCTCTCTTCCCCTTCCCTCTACATAGGCTGTCTTGCTGGAACTCACAGAGACCCGCCTGACCCTGCCTCCAGAGTGCTGAGATTACAGGTGTTTACTGTAGTGTCCAATATTATCTTGTCTTTTTTGTTGTTGTTGTTCTGTTTTTTCGAGACAGGGTTTCTCGGTAGCTTTTGGAGCCTGTCCTGGAACTAGCTCTCGTAGACTAGGCTGGCCTCGAACTCACAGAGATCCGCCTGCCTCTGCCTTCTGAGTGCTTGGATTAAAGGCGTACATCACCACCGCCCGACTATCTTGTCTTTCTAACGGACAGCTATGAAGAGCTTTTTAGGAATCTGGACAGCCAAACCTGTGCTTAAAACCTGTACTCGAACAGAAAGCTTTTGTCTTAAGAATTTTCTGGATTCAATTAGTAAATAAAATTTATCCTCTGGCTTCAGAGAATTCTTCCTTGCACTTTTTGTTTGGTTGTTTTTTGAGACAGGGTCTCAAAATATAGTCCAGGTGGGCCTTGAATACACATCCTCCTGCCTGGGCTCCTGGATTTTCTGGAGAATTCTATTGTTTACGATACAGCTGGGATGCAGTCCAGAAGCATAGGAGCACAGCCCTAAGTAGAAAACATCTCCCTTTTCTTCTTCTTCTGCGGGGGTGATGGTGGTGGACAGAACCTCCATATGGAGTGCAGGCTAGCCTAGAACTCTCAAGTCTTCTGAACAGAATGAACTGGACATTTAAGGGAACAATGGGATAAATAGGAGGTCCTTTCCACTCTGCTTCCAACATACGCAGACCTGTCTTCTACATAACAAGGAGCTAAGTCTCTTTCTTGGTAAGAGACTTGTAAAAATTCTGTTTTTAGAAATAGGAACACTCTAGTCAAACATTGTAGGGTTAAATTTTCCTCCTCACCTTCCCCAGACAGTGAGTGATCTAAACAGGCTTAACGGTTAGTATTTTAATGAGTTGTCATTTCCTGTCTGATAAAGATTCTCACAGTATTTAACCACCAGTTTCCCTGGGGACCAACCAATACTAGAGCTCTATTCACAGTGACTCAGAACCGACCTCAGACTCCTGGCCTTATTCAACAATGACAGATTACCCGACATCCTCCTATGAAGGTGGACTCCTTACAAAGAGTGGGGGAATTTATCAAGAAGCCTTGTGAAGAAGCCAAAGGCCATCTCCTAGGCCTGCATTAATATTTACAGCTGTCCTGCCCTCAGAGATTAGAGGGAGAAATCACAAGACCTCAGCTATGACCTCATAACGCAAGAGCAAGAGTAGACGGGCACTGAACACCAGCACTGTCGGGTTGGTGCTCTGAGGCAGGGTTTCTCTGTGTAGCCCAGGTTGTCCTGGAACTCACAGATATCTGTCTCCCGAGTGCTGGGATTAAAGGCATGTGATGCTACTGCCCAGAGAAAGATAAGCATTTTAACCTAGTAAAAAGAAGGTCTAGTAATTCTGAGTATTTGGAATGAAAGGGTTACTATCGTTTCAACCTAACTGGACACAGAATATAATCTATGAAGCTGATATTGTACGGGGAAATTGGTGACTTGTATATTTTACTTCCTTTTGGACCTGAACTGTGGTTTCTTTATACACCAGGATTTTGGAAGAGTACTCCATCATAAAATAAATCCAGAGTGAGAATTACATACTACACTGAAAAATGCAGGGCTTCTTATATGGCTTGTTTGGACTCATAGTCTCTGGCACCTTCTAAAATTGCTGTGATTCAACCTCAGGGTTTGGGATTAAAACATCTTGAATTGCATTTGCATGTGTGCCCCTCTGTAACAGTTAAAACTTCTTTTGTATTCAACTTAGCTTGCTGTGTACCCGGTGGTATTATTTATACACATGAAACCACCCTTTCTTGCAGGCTTGCTGGAAGACAGACCGCTCTGCTTCATTCAGAAACTTCACAAGGATGGTTGTTACTGCCTCAGTGAGTTTCTAGCACACAGGGTTTTGCTTTTGAACATTTGGGGTTGTTTCCTGTAAGAACCAGAACATTAGCTGCTACTCTCTCCAGTAGAATGCAGACCCGAGCATGGAGGGCAAAGGGGACTCTGCCAGTGAATGAAGGAGTTTGAGGAGTGGTCTGCTGTGATAGGGAAAACAATCCTACTGGTCCTATTCAAACAGCTGACTGAGACTGGCCTCCACTGCCTTCAATCGTGCAGCCTCAGCCCATCTCAGAAATACATCTTCATTCCAGTTTTCAAAGCAGAGAGGCTAATCAATGCATCAGGTTGCGTTTTTTGGAGACAGAGTAATATTCTGTAGGTCAGACTGACCTGGAAATCATGGTAATCCTCCTGTCTCAGCTTTCTAAGTGCTAAGATTACATGGGTGAGCTATCAGGCAAGAATTCTGACCTATTTCTATTGATATTTTCTCTTTATGTTGCTCTGACTATCCTAGAACTTGTTATGGAAACCAGGCTGGCCTCGAACTCAGAGATCCACCTGCCTCTGTCTCCAGAGTGTAGGGACTGAAGGAGTGTATTCAGTATCACACCAAGCTAGTTTTTATATTTTTATCATTTTTCCAGCCTCCTTTTAGTTTTCTCCTTTCTCCCTCACATGTATATCACCATACTCAGTTGCAAATTGTACTTTCTTTTTTCTTTAAGTTTTTTTTTAATGTGTATGTGTGTGTGCCTGAGTGTGTGTGTGTGTGTGTGTGTGTGTGTGTGTGTGTGTGTGTGTGTATGTATGTATGGTTTTTTTTTTTGTTTTTTTTTTTGGTTTTTTGAGACAGGGTTTCCTTGTAGTTTCTAGAGCCTGTCCTGGAACTAGCGCTTGTAGACCAGGCTGGCCTCGAACTCAGAGATCCGCCTGCCTCTGCCTCCCGAGTGCTGGGATTAAAGGCGTGTGCCACCACCGCCTGGCTTGTATGTATGTATGTATGTATGTATGTATGTATGTATGTATGTACAGGTGCCTAAGAAGGCACAGATCCCATGAAGATAGTTACAGATAGTTGCGCTTCACCCAACATGGCTTCTGGGAACAGAACCCGGGTCCACCAAGAAAACAGCAAGTGCTGTTAATCCCTGAGCCATCTCTCCAGTCCCGTGTATATCTAAGAAATATTTATAGGGTAATTAAAATGTGTCAGGAATTCCCTTAACCCTGTAAACTTGACACCATCTAACTAACTGGTTTTCAGCTGCACTACTCCACTGAAATGCTGAGAGCTGTTTCTCACTGACGGACTAACTATGCCACACCCCAGTGTCTACGACAGAAACACTGAAGGGTTTCTCTAGACTACCGCCGATTTGGGAAGGGCTGCTCTTGTCACCAGAGGAAGGTCACTTTAAAAGCAGTGTGTAGAACTGGATCCCCGAAGCCGGGCCTAAACTTTGTTTATCCATGCCCAGAAATGAATGCTTGTAGTCCAGACTTCAATAGCTTTTTAAGAAAATCATTTCATAATTATAAATTTCAAAAAGAATCAGAGATGTGAACTAGTTTACATTTTAGATTGAAAAGATAGTCAGTCAAGGTGGGGGGGAGGGGGTGTGACTTTAATCCTAGGCAGAATTCTAGTGAGTTCAAGGTCAGCCTGGTTTACACAAAGTGAGTTCCAGGCTAGCCCAGGCCACACAGGGAGACCCTCTCTCAACAACAAGACATTAAACAACAACAAACTCAAACAGAAACAACAAAAAGGAAAGGTTGTGTTTTTCCTCCCATGGTCTAGACTGACATAGCTCATTCTAACTACTTTCCATAGAGGGAGGAACAAGAAACAACATTCCGATTTCAGCACTTAATTACTAACTGGTTCAAATGATCTCTCTTGCCACAGGCAAGCCTGACTCTGAGGTCAAACACCAAGTTAACTCAAAAATAGGAGACAGCAAAGAAGAGCATGGAACATTCTGTATCTGGTAAAAAGTCCCTGTTCCAGCCAACCCCATCCCCCAGCCCTCGAGTTCAATGACTGAGTTATGGAAACTTCTTTTGTGTGGTAAAACTGGGGACTTTGTCTTCCAATAAGACCCTGGCAAGCTGACAGCAAGCCAATGTTCTGCATATGGCTTGCTGCGAGTCATAGACTTAATGTTATTTTCTGGGAATTCTTAGCCTCTATTTTCTTCTAATTCTGGAACATGTCATTTTATAATTACAATTTTTATCATTTGGTTCTGTACTTCAAGAAATATGTGAAGGTCTCACAATGGAGAAAGTCTACAATTACAAGAAAGCAGTTTTATGTCATCATAATAATATTCAAGCCACAAGAAATAGAATAATGCCTTTCAAGTTCTCAAGTTTCCTGGTGCTTTGATGCTTTCTTCTGGCTTTCTTCAAAGAGTGCAAAACAACATATAAGAAAACTTTTAAAAACAATAATAGAATTCTGTCTCTATCGCGCTAAATACACCTTAATATATCGGCTAAACACACCTTAAATTAGAAGGCTGTTCTCTGCATCCTAACCTTTCAGAATATGTAAGTGATCCAGTACATCTGATTATTTACATATATAGCCAGATCAACCTATTGATTTAGAAGTTGATAATAAGGACTCTTTCCCTTAAACCTAGTGATACTGACAACTACTTTCTAGAATTGTCCTAGAAATAAATCTGTTAATTATAATTGGAGGATAGGCACTATTTAAATTAGGGTATGATATTTAGCTAGGTTACTCCATACTTATATTATTTGGAATAGCAGTTCAAGCCGGCCAGTGGTGGTGCACTCCTTCAATACCAGCACTCAAGAGGCAGGGGCAGGTGGATCTTTGAGTTTGAGGGCAGTCTAGTCTACAGAGAGAGTTCCAAAACAACACAGAGAAACCTCTCCCAAAAAACCAAAAACCAAACAAACAAAAACAAAAACCAGACAGGAGTAGGGTTGAGGAAGGAAGGAAAAGACAGAAAGAAGGTATTCAAGAGCATTCTCAGCTATACAGCTAGTACCAGACAAACATGAGCTACATTCTTTTATTTTATAGAAGTGCTAACACACACTCTTTTTTGGGGGGATAGGGGATAGGGTGTCCTGGTATAGCCCTGACTGTCCTTGAACTCACTCTGTAGACCAGCCTTGTCTCCAACTCAAGAGATCCGCCTGCCTCTGCCTCCTGAGTACTGGGATTAAAGGCGTGCACCAACACCACCACTTGGACACGTATTTAAAAACATTTCCTATTTCAGCCAGGCATGGCTGTACAGGCCTTTAATCCTAGCAGAGGCAGGATGATCTCTGTGAGTTTGAGGATGGCTCGGGCTATGTAGAGATCTTGTCTCAAGAGAAAAAAACAAAACAAAAACAATTTCGTATCCCAAAATTTAGGAAATCAAATATTATCATGTTTGATTAGAGATTGTGATTATAAATTTATCACTGACAAAGAGTATTTTTTTGGCATCTGGTAATTAAGTCAAATCTAACTTACATCATTTATTTATTTATTTATTTTAAATATTTATTTATTTATTTATTTATTTATTATGTATACAATATTCTGTCTGTGCCAGAAGAAGGCACCAGACCCCATTACAGATGGTTGTGAGCCACCATGTGGTTGCTAGGAATTGAACTCAGGACCTTTGGAAGAGCAGACAGTGCTCTTAACCTCTGAGCCATCTCTCCAGCCCCTAACTTACATCATTTAAAGATATTTAAAATTTGTTTGTTTACTTGACCACCGAGCCATCAATCCTGCTTCATACTTATATGACTTAATAGCTAATCCAGAAGCTGAGACAATCCTTGCAGGTACTTCTTGGAAAAAGACAAAGACATCAGGGAATTCTATCTGATTCAATAAAAACACGAATCTAGTAACTCTTGAATGTATTAGAATGAAAATCATCTTAAAAAAAAAAAAAGACAGTTTCTTGTAGCCAGTCTGGCCTCAATCTCTGTGTAACTGAAGATGACCTTGAATTTCCAGGCCCCCCTCTCCCCACGCAACCTCCTGAGCTCTGGGATATAAGGCAGCTGATACCACACCTGTTTCATGTGGTGTTAGAGACCGAATCCAGGGCTTTGTGCAAGCTAGGCAAACACTTAAGATACATTCCCAGATTTTCTATCTTTTAGAGAAAATTATCTTTGTTTTTTTTTCAAGACAGAGTTTCCCTGTGTAGCCTTGGCTGTCCTGGAACTCACTGTAGACTCACAGATATGGCCTGCCCCTGCTGCATGACTAATATATAATTTGATAGTGTATATGTATATGTCTGCATGTAGGTATGCGCACTAGTTAAGTGCCCATTGAGGCCAGGGGAATGAGATCCCTTGAGCTGGAGTTGCAGGTGAGCCATCATTGTGGGTGCTGGAAACCAAACTTGGGTTCTCTAAAAGTACCCTAAACCAGAGCCATTTGTCTAGCCGCTCACTGTGATTTTTTTGAGGGACTAGGCAAGTGTAGTTTAAAAGAAAGGAGTTGGGGACTTGAAAAAACAAAATATATTACACTTTAACTAAGTTGTCCAAAGGCACTTCAACTTCTATATACTGTAGAGAAATGGCAGAATTTCTTAGAAACTCCAAAATCTGAGGAAAAAAAAATAAAAAAGGGGGTATGCAAATGACCTGTTGACTTTTCTATTTGGATAGCATGTGCTCGTTTCCTGAGTACCTGCTATGTGTCAGTCAAGTGGTCAGGTGCTCAGGCCAGTGAACAAGAAAGCATGCTCTCTGGTATTAGGAGCTTACAGAGCTAGACATGGGGACATATGCCTTTCATCCCATCACTTGGGTGGCAGAAAAGGGGGATCTCTGTGGGTTGGTAGAAAAAAGATGCAATCAGGGTTAGGGAGGTAGCTTGTTGGTAGAGTGTTTGCCCAACGCATATAAAGTCTTACATTTGATCCTCAGAGCCACATAAAACTGAGCGTTGTGGGGAATATTTATAATTCAAGCATTCAGGAGGTAGAGGCACGAGGATCACAAGTTTAAGACCAGTCTCAACTACATAAGAATGTTTGAGGTCAGTCTGGGCTACATAAGACTCCAGAAAAAAAGAGGGTGGAGTGCAACAAGTAGTCATATATTCATAAACACAAAAACTACAAAACTATAAGTGTATGTACTGTATGTTGCTGTGCGGAGAGGTTCCTAGCTCAGAAATACTTGACCAAATCAGAAGGTTTTCTGAGGATAAAAGCTGAAAAACTGTGGATGATGGATGGGGTTTATCCTACACACAACATTTGGCACCAGTGTGGAAAACACATGCACTTTTTGTGGTACTGGGAAGAATACGTGGGACATTATACATGTGAGACCTATACTCTACAATTGAGCAATCCATGCCTATAAGATGATAATTGTTATTTGCGATTGAACCTAGGGCCTCAACATGCTGCCCAAATGGTATTCTGCTGAGCAGTATCTTTAGCCCCTGGAATGACCTGTCAGACTGGGAGCTGCTAAGAGTATACAATTTGTAGAGGACAAGGGCATTGTTAGATGTCTTTTTTTTTTTTTTTTTCCGAGACAAGGTTTCTCTGTAGCTTTGGTGCCTGTCCTGGAACTAGCTCTTGTAGACCAGGCTGGCCTTGAACTCACAGAGATCAGCTCACCTCTGCCGTTGGGATTAAAGGCTTGTGCCACCACTGCCCAGCAACATTGTTAGCTATTTTAACAATGCATGGGACAGTCCCTCATAGCAAAGAATTATTTGGCCTGAAACATCACGAGTGCAAGGTTAAGGCTTCACCCTAAGGCAGATGAATGGTGGGAATTGCAAGCATCTGTGACACTGAGCAGGAGACACCCAGAGCTCTTATAGACACCTTTTCAAGGAACTTTGGTTTTAAGAACAAAAGGAAAACAAGTGAGGGTGTTAAGCAAAAAAAAAAGTAGAGGACTGAGGATACTGTTGGTAACATTCCCAGACTAAAAATTTTTAGAAAGTTACTAACATTGGTACATTGTAACAGATGGGGAAGGACAGAAACAGTTTCAGTAGATGAGACAGGAGCTCTGTATTACAAGCTTCTAGAAACTCCAAAGGCTGGAAAAACATGACGGTGGTAAGGGTGTAAAGCAGCTGAAACCATGACTGAGGAAAGGAGAAATGAAGAAAGTGGGTGCCGCATGCACTATCATTCTACAATGTGTAGGCACCTATGACAGCTTACAATGTTATCATTCTACAATGTGTAGGCACGTATGACAGCTTACAATGTTATCATTCTACAATGTGTTGGCATGTATGACAGCTTACAATGTGTCTGCTCTTCCAGAACTGTCTCAAGACCTCAGGATGGCCTCAAACTCTGGACCCTAATTTAGCCTCCCCCAGGGCTGGGATGACAGGCCTGAACCAGCAGGCCCACCTCCCCTTGTTTTGCTTTGAAAGTGATATATGTTGACATATGAAGGATTTAGTTTATACAGATCCAGGCAGGAAAAAAACCAGAGAGGTTTCATATATAAATTATACTTATTATATATTATATACATATTAATAATCAGAAATTTAAGAATTAATAAACCAATACTTGGTTCTACTTAGTATAGTCTCAAGAATATATTTTTCCTTATTTTATTAGAGATGAGATATAAAATACCGTAAAAACTATTTTTACTATAAAATATAACACATAACAGTAATTATGCTAGCCAGGCAGATCTCTGGGAATTCAAGGTCAGCCTGACCTACAGAGTGAGTTCCAGGACAGCCAAGGCTACACAGAGAAACTCTAGAAAAATCAAAAGGGTAACTATGCTAAATAGTACACAGTTTAAAGAATAATAAACCAACACAAACTGATCACCAAATAGCAATTCATTTTAAATGGCAGAAAATTTCACAAATATTTGGTTGTGTCAGTGACTTTTAAGATGAAGATTTACATGAAGAATAAGCGAAATGCACTTCAACTTAGCATGCTTCCTTCACAGCACCGCTCCATCTCTTATGAAGGGAAACTGTCTCTTGCAGAAAATGATTAAAAAAAAAACATGAAGGATGAAGCAAGCAACTAAGAACCCAACAAGTCTTCGTTTTATTTATAACGCCAGACTTTTCAAATTCCAGTTAAAATCAAAATGGGTTATTTCTTTACGGTTTTGTAGACCCATAGCTGACAATTTTGTGATATTATCATTCAAACTTTATGTTAAAATATTATAATAACAACTTGTTGGCCTGTAGCCAATGATTTTGTGACATTATCATTTGAATTGTAGGTTAAGACTGCAATCAATCAATCAATCAATCAATCAATCAATCAACAAACAAAAGCACTGGAGTTTAGAACTTTAATTGGCCTAATTTTTCACTAGTAAAATAACAGCTTCCTACTTCATAAATTTTGAGAATATTTTAACATGCCACTGCACCCCATTTAGTGAAACACTAAAACTTCATGATTTATATTCAACTTAACATGCAACTGTGTAGTTGGCCTAAAGCCCCACTAAACTGTAATGACACATGCATGCCTTTTCTACAAAGAGAGGCCACAGACTTTAACCCCAAAGCTCTTTGAAATCAAGATTTATGTGATCTGATACATATTTAGCTTTCAAAGAAGTGGAAAAAGTGAACTTCATTCTTCCCTTCAGTTGGGCAAGAATGTCTTTTCAATAACTAATAATAGGGCAAACACTTTTTGTTTCTCAAAAACAGTCATTTTAAAATTTTTTATTCTACTTTCCTCTTCCACACACAATATTAACATTAAACCACAATAATAATATTAATCTTTAAGGAACTACTTACCCAATGAAAGCCACCATCTGCTCCACAATGTGCTTGCTGAAAGTTATTATAACAAAGATTTTCTGTAAAGAAAACAGTTAAATAGTCATTTAAAAGAACTACCTGTAGCCGGGCGGTGGTGGCGCACGCCTTTAATCCCAGCACTCGGGAGGCAGAGGCAGGCGGATCTCTGTGAGTTCGAGACCAGCCTGGTCTACAAGAGCTAGTTCCAGGACAGGCTCCAAAGCCACAGAGAAACCTTGTCTCAAAAAACCAAAAAAAAAAAAAAAAAAAAAAAAAAAGAACTACCTGTAAATTCTAAAGTGTAATTGTCTAAAAAGAAACAAAGAAGTGATTACCAGCTCCTAACAATAATGTTAATACTTCTTTTAAAATAAGAGACCATTTAATTCAAGTGGTCCTCGGTATTTTAAAGATGCTCTTCCTTGAGCACAGCTGCAGTCTTTTACCAGGATACAGGAGTATGTCTCAGAGGAACTGTGCATCATGAAACCTGAGCCTGGGAGGAAATAGTGGAGCATCTTAGAATCAGTACAGAGCAGAAGCCACCGGCTGCCATACAGCTCCCACCAAGGACCAACAGTAGGAGACTGGCCTAAGTCTACTTTAGATTTTAGAAAGACTGTCTATCGTTTTAGGAAGGTTTTACAGCAACCAGATCAAAGTGCCCAGAACCTGGAACAAGCCCGACCTTCCAGGTTTAGGGCTAAAAGTTCCTCATGACTTTCCAAGATTCTAGTCTGGTGGGTATGAAGTACTCTATTAAAGATATCAATACCTGACATTAAAGCAACAATACCAAAATACCTTTATGGCTAGAAGGTAGCAAATATTCTCAGCTTGATTCAACACATGTGAGCATAAAGTACTTAGTATGGGTACATTAAGCAATATTAAGGGTTTTTAGGAAACACAGAGCTGAGAACACTTCTTAAAAATCTTGAAGAACTTTCCTGATTTTTCTACAAACAGTAGAGAGGTGGTAATTACAGAAACACAAACTTTCTCTCTCACTCTCTGCTTTTCTCTCAAATGCCACTAGTAGTTAAAAGAAACGAAAAGGGAAAAGAAGCCAACAATGTAACATGGAATGACAGGGAAAGGAAAGGTCACATTTAAGTATATGACTGATTAGGATTCAACAGCCTCTGTTTAACTTTAGCTTTTAAGGCTGCACAATAATTCTCTAACTAAATATGCATAAAGCTGGATTCCTGGAGTTTCTCCAAATTCCTGATAACAAACTCTTCAGTGCTCTGTTGCTGTTAAATAATTACTCTAGACAGTGTGACCAAAGGGGAGGAGTGAGAATAAAACACATAACAACAGGCTTCCTTTTTTTGTTAATCTTTCACTATAAAAGTGAGGCAAGTAGCAGGTAAGGCAGAGCAACCAGGAAGAAGAGTAACACATCAAGATTATAGAAATGGTGGAAGGGGAGGGGGGCTGGAGAGATGGCTCAGCGGTTAAGAGCACTGGCTGTTCTTCCAGAGGCCCTGAGTTCAATTCCCAGGAACCACATGGTGGTTCAAAACCACCTGTAATGATGGTAATGAAACCTCTTCTGGCCTGCAGACATACACGCAGGGAGAACACTGTATACATAATGAGAGAGAGAGAGAGAGAGAGAGAGAGAGAGAGAGAAACTGTGGAGTAGGTTTAGAGGGAAAGCACCAGCACAGGTGTCTACACCAGGAGCCGGCTGTTTGGAGCCCTAAGGCTTTCACTCATCAACAGAAATAATGGTGTGACTTCCAGTGATTTCAACACCATAAGCTTTCCCTACCATCATTGCCTAATAATGCAAAATCAGCCAGTGCCCGATAATTGCACAACTTCATTGCTTGAGAAACAAAACAAAATTTCCTTTTTATATGCAACAGCTTAAAAATTCACTGTGCTGGTAGGACATAAAACGTGTCAGCCATTTAAGAACACATGTCTCAGTCTTCAAGGCTGGAGGTCTGAGTGGGATTTTAGCTGGTAAACACAAGGCACAGACCACCTTTCCCGCTCTTGTGCATATAAGAAACAAAGGAAAGGGATATGAGGAATAAAGGAAGTGAGCAGAGGAAGTTAGTGGTGCTAGAGCAGACAAAGGAGGAAACGTGCTAAGTGCCCTTAATGGCCAAAAGGTTAAACTGACCAGTTGTCAGATTGTTAGTGTGTGCCTACTACATGCCAGAGGCTACTCAGAGTTAGAAACCCTCAGCAAAAGCCAGGCCACGGTGGTGTACGCCTTTAATTACAGCACTGTGCCAGGCAGAGGCAGGTGGATCTCTGAGTTCCAGGCTGGCCAGTGATACACAGAGAAACCCTGTCTCAGAAAACCAACAAAACACCTCAGGGATACAAGGAAGAAACCTTTCTGGGTCTCAGAATCCACAAATGTAGATCCCCTTTCTTGGGGATACAGACAGGCAAAAAACAAACAAACAAACAAACAAACAAAAACAAAACAAAACAAAAAAACCCAAAAAACCAAACACAAACAAACAACAGTCATGGTAAGTCGGATGAACACAGATAACCATGTTAATTTTTTTCATCATTCGGTAGCAAGACGATGTCTGTAAGGATCCTGCTCTAGGCAGAGAAGCTGCATCTCCCTAATAAACAGGAAGATTCTAACCCAACACAATGGATGTGCTGATGGGAACCCTTTCTAGGAAGACCAACAGACAGAAAGACAGTCATAAAAATAACTTATTGAAAGGCTGTCTAATGTTCAGCTGAGAAAAAAAGGGGATGAAAGAAAAGCAAATGAGAAGATACGTTTAGTACAGCACAGAAAAGTTTGTGTGTGGGTGTTTCCCTGGACTTTGGAACTGGTCAGAATGTTTATATTACTCATTAATACTGCCTACTCAAGCAACGAGAAAGGCTTGTTCTCCTAAGCTACATCTGGATGCACATCAAGTGACATGCCTTTATAAGCATGTTATTATGTACAATGGAACACAGTAAACATACCCACAGTCAGTAGTAAAGCAACCAGATTCTTGCCTTTCAGAAACATAAATGGATTTTCTTTCTTTTGTCTCTACATAGTAGACAGAGAGCAAACTTCAACTTCCAGAGCTTGTTTTGAATGCCAGGTCTTAAGGCAAGCCTTTTTGTTCTAAATGTAAGCTTGTTCTCTGTGAGACCTGCAAAACTACCTCATACCTGCCATTGGTCTGATAAACAGCAGGCAGTAAACCATTCATGTTCCTTAATCATATCAATAACTTTGTTAAGACAAGGCAAAAGAAAGAACACTGGATTCAAGTACCTGGGTTCAAGTTCTAGCTGTCAGCATTCTCATAGACATGTATTACTTATTACTTATTAGCAACTCTAAGTATGACAATTGTACTCAGAGCATTTCCTTCTCAAAATTCCACTGAGTATGAGGAATTTAATTTCCATTAAAGCATGAGGTACAACATTAAAAAATATGAACTGGCTTGGCTGGGCGGTGGTGGCGCATGCCTTTAATCCCAGCACTCAGGAGGCAGAGGCAGGTGGATCCCTGTGAGTTCGAGGCCAGCCTGGTCTACAGAGCTAATTCCAGGACAGGCTCCAATGTCACAGAGAAACCCTGTCTCGAAAAACCAAAAAAGAACCGGTATATCTTAGAAGAAAATCTTCTTAGGATGTTTGAAAAAAAGGTTTGATTAAGCTATGCATATATAGCTATAGACAAGTGCTCAGCATTAAAACTTTACAATAATTTTCTTTACGGGTGTGGCCCCTGGTAGGTCTACCATGCTCAAAGGAAAGGCCATATATTGATGAGTACATGGGCAGCACAAACTGACATGATGAATTAAAAATTAAAAAAAAATAATTTAAAGTTTGGTGAGTATTGAAGGTGGTGAGGAGGGGTGAATGGGATAAAAATGTATTGCTCAAAATTTTCAAAGAACTAATGAAAAAGAAACACACAATAAAAGTTTATGATAATATAAAGAAAGTTACTTTACTATAGAAGAGTCAAATAAGACAGATACAAATTTACAAATTATGGGGCTGGAGAGATGACTCAGTAGTTAAGAGCTCTTGCTGGTCATGAAGAGGCCTGGAGTTTGGTTTCACAGGACAGCCTCTCTCAGCCTCCTTGTGCACCAGGCACACACACATGCAAGTATATATGTAGTGCACACACATTACATGCAAGTAAAGCATTCAAACACAAAACAAGAGAGACTACAACTCAAACTTAAAGGAAGTACTGAAACGACTGGCACTCCTGTTCTTACAAGTCAGAAAGCTACGCTAGCTTCTTTATCCCCACACAAAAAAGGAGAGAAAAAACATCTTGAGAAATGTTACAAAATACTACTATTCAATAAAATATTTTATTCTTACATTTTTCATATAGTGATTATATTTTAAGCACGTTAAGTAGCACTGTAGTATTAAAAAAAACTTGTGTTCACTGAACTAAACATTTTTTTTTTTGGGGGGGGGGTTATAATCCCTGTAGCCTGAATCCTGGAACTCACTCTAGACCAGGCTGGCCTCAAACTCAGAGGATCCAACTGCCTCTGCCTCCTGAGTGCTGGGATAAAAAGTGTGTGCCACCACATATGACACTGACCCAAACATTTAATACAAGTGGGAAGAAATAAATGCCTTGAAGTAAGAAAACGATATCCCTGATAGGTGAGCGATCATTTTGACGCAGAAGACAGACTCAATAAACCTCGAAGGCATGTTATTGTCATCAGTGTTCGTACCCCTTTTTGAGACAGGGTCTATCTATCTCTGGCTGGCTTGGAACTAGCTATGTAGACCAGGCTGGTCCTGAGCTGACGGAGTGCAGGGATTAAAGGCATGAACAAATACGCCTGGCACTCCTCCTTCCTTTTAAAAATTTTATTTGTTTATGGGTGTTTTGCCTGCCTTCATGTATGTGAACCATGTGCATTCAGTGTCCTCTGAGGCCAGAAAATGTCAGATCTCCAGAGATTAGAGCTATACATAGTTATTAGTAGCCATGTGGGTGCTGTAAAATGAACCAGGGTCCCCTGGAAGAGCAGTCAGTGCTCTTGACTGCTGAATCATCTCCCCAATCCCTCATCCTCCCCTTTAAGAACCAGAGCCAGGGAAGTGTTAGGAAGAATCAATGAGGATAAATTTTTATTTTCAGAGACATCATTCCACTGTTCCTAACTTTCTTTTAGTAAATTCTTATTTGTTGTAAACCACACTGATTAAAAACACATTCTTTACAGGTTAATTTTTATCAGTGAGAATTACCCTTAGATGAGAGAAATCACAGTCCAAGACACAATCATTTTTCTCTCAATTAGGCTCTTAGCCTTTTTTGATTTGTGTAAGATGAAGCTAAGAGTGGCTTTGGGGACTAGCAGAGTCTTACTTCCCTAACCTCACAGCTAGCATTTCCTCATCTCCTCAGTTACCGCCCCCCCAACTAACCTCTGTCTGGTTTTCGGTAAAGGGTATTGATGCCGAGAGGAAGTACCATGTAGAGTATGCGACAGAAAATAAGAATTAATGAAAGGTGGCATGGCACCCTTTCATGTGGTGGTCAGGAAGGAAACTACAGTTTTTTGACTGTGTATAGGAAAATGATGCATTTTCTCACATGAGAATACTACTTTTATTTGATAGGTTTTTAGATAGTTTCATGGAACAAAAAATAAAGCTAAAAGGAAAAAGGAGAAAGAGGAAGAGGAAGAAGAAAAACCAAACAAGGAAATTCACATATTTCTATAATTACGAGCTCTATTATCAAGTAAGCAACTAACTGACTAAAAGTGCCTTGGTTCCATCAAGATCATTAAGCAGTGACTCAGCTATAATTACCTGGATATGCATTTTAATGATTGCTTTTCCAATCAGGGTTGCACCAAAGAAGGTCCAGAACGGTACAAGGAAGTGTCCGCATGTTATTCCAGCCAGGTCAAACAGGGGATTTGGAATCTGGGGGGAGAGGGGGGTGAGAGAAAAACAAAACAAAACTTTCATAGGTAATTCAAGGAAACTTTAATTTGGTATGTGGTACTCTGCTTTAATCAGTACTTACCAAGTGACACAGAGAAGGTTCCCTGGTCAATGCAAGACAACATTTAGAAGAACATAAGAGTACTCTGCATGTCTAACTACAGGCCAAAAGAGGGGGTCTGGTCCTATTAAGATGGTTGTGAGCCACAATGTGAGTGCTGGGAATTGAACTCAGGACCTCTGGAAGAGCAGTCAGTGTTCTTAACTGCTGAGCCCCCTCTCCAGCACAACTGGGCAGGAATTCTAACATAAGTCCCTAAACTGGGTCTCATCCATAGTAGACTATCATTCTTGTTGGGGAATACTATTTTAAGGTGTGTGACTTTTGTTTATGCTGCATTTGATTAACTCTGTGAACCTGTGTCACTTTGCCACACTTGATGGGTCTAATAAAGAGCTGAATGGCCAATAAGGAGGCAGGAGCATGGATAGGCGGGGCTGGCAGGCAGAGGATAAATAGGAGAACGGACGAGGAGGTGATAACTATGAGGAGGAGCAGCAGTGAGAGAACAAGGAAAGGAGGACCCAAGGGGCCAGCCACTCAGCCAGCCATGGATAAGATATACAGAAGTAAGAAAAGGAAAAAGCTGGCAAGAAACAAGCTGAGCTCAGGCCGGGCATCCCTAACTAAGAATAAGCCTGTGTGTGTGATTTATTTGGGAGCTGGGTGGTAGGCCCTGCAAAAGCCAAAAGAGTAAGAGCAAAACCAACCAACAACACATTCTATAAGATCACAGCAAACTAAGCTGCACACTAACACAGTTTTTAACAAACAAGAAATGGATAAACCCATGGATCTGTAGAAATTTAATTTCTTTTAGTAGACTTCTGCTCATTTAGTGGCTCTTTTCTATGGGAAGGAATGAAGGCAGTCTTAACATTATTGAAGATAGCCAGGTGGTGGTGGCACACACCTTTAATCTCAGCACTCGGGAGGCAGAGGCAGGTGGATCTCTGTGAGTTCAAGGCCAGCCTGGCCTTCAGAGTGAGTTCCAGGCTCCAAAGCTACAGAGAAACCTGTCGTAAAAAAATAAAAAACCAAGGGGCTGGAGAGATGGCTCAGAGGTTAAGAGCATTGCCTGCTCTTCCAAAGGTCCTGAGTTCAATTCCCAGCAACCACATGGTGGCTCACAACCATCTGTAATGAGATCTGGTGCCTCTTCTGGTGTATATATGTTAAGAGAACATTGTATGCATAATAAATAAATAAATCTTTAAGAAAAAAACAAAACCAAAAACCAAACAAACAAAAACAAAACAAAAAACCCCACAATGAAAACAAAGAAACAAACTAAAAAAAAAATTCCTACAAAATTGCTTTAATTTAGGAATTTTATCTAAGTTTAAAAGCAGGGCAGCGGTGGTGTGTGCTTTTAATCCCCACCACTTGGGAGGCAGAGGCTGGCAAATCTCTGTGAGTTCAAGGACAATCTGGTCTACAGGGCAAGTTCCAGTACAGGTTCCAAAGCTACACAGAGAAACCATGTCTTGAAAAATCAAAACAAACTAATAAACTGTCCCTTTAATCTTAATTAAAAACATCTCAGAAAAAATTTCTAGGCAGTCAAACTCATCTTTAAACTTATGTTAACTCTTATCTGTAAATAATCAAGAGAATGTCTAGAATGGAGGAGTGAATTTCCAACACACAGTTACAAATGAGTACCAATAAAGTTCATTTTCCCCAGGAAAACGGAGACAACTTTTACCAAGTGTTCTGGCTAGTTAGGTTGTTCTAAGCAGTTTGCCTTACCAACACACCTAACCCCATATGAATCTATTACAGTTATTTTGTAGAGAAAAATGTTTATACAGAATAAGGCATTTCCCCTACAAAAAAGATCTGAACCCAGGCACTATAGCTTGTTCTCTTGGCCTCCAATCAAGAACATTATCATCCAACAGGCTCCTCAGTACCACAGTACTTTTCACTTAACACAGTGTCTTCCTTCTTTTCTTCTATATCTTTCTGTCCCCCCCCCCCCCACACACACACAAAGAGACATGGTTTCTGTGTAGCCCTGGGTGTCCTGGAACACACTCTGTAGATCAAGGTAGCCTCGATCTCAGAGATGCACCTGTGTCTGCCTTGAGACGTAGGGCTAAAAGTGTGTACCACCATGCCAGGATAAACTTTTAAACATTTATTTTATTAATTTTTCTGAGACACGGTCTCTCTATGGACCTCTGGAACTCAGTGTATAGACCAGGATGGCCTAAACCCACAGAGATTTGCCTTCTTCTGCTTCCCAAATTTGGAGTTTAAAAAGCAAGACCACCACACCTGGCTTCTAATACTGTATTTCAACTGTCTCTACTCATTCTTCTTACCCTTTGAGATAGCAGACACCTTTCCCTTCTCCTTTCATTCGTTAATTTTTGGCCTATGTTACGTGAACACTCTACCATGTAAGTACATACCAGTAACATTTACTACTTTGGTTCTTGAGGTTATTGTTTTGATTGACAGTGTTTCTGTGTAGTCCTAGCTTTTCTGTAATTCACCTTTACTTGGATTCTGGGGGTTGAGCTCAGGCCACAAATGCCTTTACTTACTTATTCAATCACCTCATCAACTCACAAGCTGCTTTTGGAGATAAAGCCTCACGTATCCTAGGTGTAACCCTCAAGCCTGCTACGTCACCAAGGAAGACCCTGAACTTCTGATCCTCCTCTTTCCACTCCTCAGCTATAGCCCAGCTATAGCCGTGCTCCACATCTGGTTTGTCACAGATCTCTCAAAGTGCCATTTTGTATTTGTCGTATCATTGTGATAGAAAGGAATACACGATGAAAACTTCTAGTGTTTCCAGGATCAACGTCAGTAATTTAGGCACACGGACATTTTGGTTTAAGTGTGAGTGTGTGTGTGTGTGTGTGTCAGAGACTGTCTGACTCCATTTCCCATCTTGCCACTGTTGAGACTATAGGTACATGACACTACCATGACTTTTTATGATTCTGACAACTGAATTCCTCTTTCTTCCAAAACAATGGCAACAATCTTTTTTTCTTTTTAAAAAAATATTTATTTATTTATTTATTTGTTATGTATGCAATGTTCTGTCTGTGTGTATGTCTGCAGGCCAGAAGAGGGCATCAGACCTCTTTACAGATGGTTGTGAGCCACCATGTGGTTGCTGGGAATTGAACTCAGGACCTTTGAAAGAGCAGGCAATGCTCTTAACCACTGAGCTATCTCTCCAGCCCCCAATGGCAACACTCTAAATAGGAGGTAAGATGTATTAAGTCAGGTTTATATTTATATGAATCTTCCTGTTAATATTCGAAACTCTGGAAAAAGACTTATCTAATTCATTTCATTATTAATTCTTTGGAGGAATAATTTTATTTCTTTTGTTCTCGCTGAATCAAGTCTTTCAAATCTGAAGTCATTATTGTGTAATGAAATGCTTGAAGTCAATAAACAAGACTGTGAACCTGTTTGATGCAAATAAGCTCAATTAATATATTCAGCAAAAGTGATAGCAGCTGGGTATAGTTGGGCACACCTTTAATTGTAGCATTAGTAGGTAGAGGCAGAAGGATGATTTCTGTGAGTTCCAGCCAGGACTACATTATAAGATTCTGTTTCCAAAAGAAAACAAACAAAAAAAAACAACAAAAATTGCACAAACAACATTTCTCTTCATTCAGGAGTGTGTCTTTAAAAACAAACTGAGCTGCTGGAGGGATGGCTTGGAGTTCCCAGTTCAGTCTCCAGCACACACATGGAGGGAGGCTCACAACCGTCTGTCATTCCAGCTCCAAAGGATCTGACCCTCTTCTGACCTTAGCAGGCACGAGGAATGAATATGGTACATGGACATACTTACAGGAGCACAAAACACTCATACACATACACACAAAACAAATTGATCAAATTATATTCGCATCATTTAGTTAGATTTATATATGATTAATTAATTAATATATATTAATCAAATATAATCTACTTACAGAAGCACAGGCCAAAATTCCAAAAAATCCAACTTTCTGTACTAGGTTTTGAACTGCCAGTTTTGCCCGTGATGCAAAGTCCTGTGAAAACAAAGATTTAAAACATCATTCAAGGCAGGTGGTGGTGGCGCACGCCTTTAATCCCAGCACTTGGGAGGCAGGGCAGGCAGATCTCTGTGAGTTGGAGACCAGCCTGGTCTACAAGAGCTAGTTCCAGGACAGGCTCCAAAGCTACAGAAAAACCCTGTCTTAAAACAACAACAACAAAAACCATATCATTCATATACACACGTGTCTCTCTCAGTGCCAAGACTAAAGAAATGTACTTCCACATCTGGCTCATACTGATATATTGAAGGAGCAGCAGGTTTCATGGGAAAACATACAAACAATTCTTCACAAAGTTTCATACTCTTAAAGTCTTTCCACATTTAAGAATGAATTTCTGTATCACTGGGGTTCTCTCTAGATGCTGTAAAGATGAAAAGGATATTATAAACCACATGTCCCAAATCCTTCTGCTGAGACCCTGGCTTACCCTATCTTTTTCTTTCCCCTTTTATAACTTGACAGACTTAATATCCAAATAACAGCATGGTAGAAAAGCAATGAACACATCGAGGCCTAAACTAGTCATTTTGAAATACTTCATTGTTGAACCATGCTACAGAGTTCTGGAAGCTATACCTTCTACCCTATTGTACCTATCATCTCTTCATTTCTCCCTCCCCATGCCCAAGAGAAAATGTGATCACTACACTCTGCCTTCCTTTAGAGCAACATTTTAGCTTCCACGTGTAAGTGACAGTAAGGGCATTTATCTTCCTGTCCCTGAATTTTTGTTGTTTGAGACAGGGTTTCTCTGTGTAGCCTTGGCTGTCCTGGAACTCAGATATCCATCTGCCTCTGCCTCCTAATGCTGGGATTAAAGGTGTGTACCACCACTGCCCAGATTCTGTCCCTGAATTATTTCATTCAACATATAATGTCTTCTGTCCATTCATATTGCCTCAAAAATCCAAAATTATATTCTTTTCTATGTCTGAGCAATTTTCTGTCACACACATCAAATGTCCTTTTTATATCAATGAAAACCTAGGTTCATTCAGTTCTATCATGGCACTTACATAATTCCTGATTCATAAAATTATACAAAATTAATTTTTGTACTTGGTGATTTAGACAAGATCAACACATTTAAACTAGCTGGGCAGTGGTGGCGCACGCCTTTAATCCTGGCACTCAGGTGGCAGAGGCAGGCAGATCTCTGTCAGGCTAGCTTGATCTACACAGAGAAAACCTATTTCAAAAAACAAAATAAGAAAAAAACAAACCAAAAAAACCAAAGAGACTTAAACTTCTAAAGAGACATGCTGACACAGTTTATATAAAGAAACAAAGGTTAAACATTATAGATACCACATTATAGATATCACACTGGCTTATCATGTCTAACACTTTCCTTCTACAAAGGACAGGCTGGCCTGGACCTTCTGATCCTCCTGCATTAGCTTCCCAAACAGTGACGATTACAGACATGGACTCCCAGCAGTTTTTTAGTTTACAGAAACTGTTACTGGTCCTATTTTTGCTTTTTAATTTGAAGCTGACATTACAAGGAAAAATAAACAAAACATATTTTTAATGGGAAGTTTTTTTAATAGTGAAAGTAATCTATTAAAAGAATACTTTATAAGCTTTATGTATTTAAAGACCTTTCAGCTCTTCTAATAGGTCTTAGGTCTTCTGTTCTAAGAATTAAAGTTACAATTATATGCCAAATAATTCATGTACATTAACTGGAGTCAATGAGAAATCTGCAGTGTGTTTTATTATAAGAAACAATTAGCTGAAATAACATGCAGTTTCATGGACTCAACTATCCCCCTGCCAATGCATTAGTACTTGACCAAATCTTAAAGTACTTTACACTAGTCAGGAAATTCAGGCTGGAGAGATGGCTCAGTGGTTAAGGCTGCTATTCCAGAGGACCTGGGTTCAATTCCCAGCACCCACATGGCAGCTCACAGCTGTCTGTAACTCCAGTTCCAGGGGATCCAATACCTTCACACCAATGCACATAAAATAAAGTTAAATAATTATATATAAAAATAATTAGAAGCCGGGCGGTGGTGGTGCACATCTTTAATCCCAGGACTTGGGAGGAAGAAGCAGGCGGATCTCTGTGAGTTTGAGACCAGCCTGGTCTACAAGGGCTAGTTCCAGGACAGGCTCAAAATCTACAGAGAAACCCTGTCTCTAAAAACCAAAACCAAAACAAACCAAAACAAAACAAAACAAAAAAAAAAAACAAAGAAACAAACAAAAAACCAAACAAGCAAAAATAAATTAGAAAAACAAATTCATGGTTATATTTCATAAACATAGTTATGTTATTGTATTTAGTTTAATCTTAAAGCAACATGAATAGAACTTACTGATAATGTATGCATGCATAACATACATACAAGCATGCTTCCCTGTGCAAGTGTGTGCACAACCCAGGGGTTTTCTGTTGCAGGCACCTTTATCATGGTTACTATGGCTACTACTATTACTGGAGACAGTGTTGCTCACTGTTCTTCCTGAGATCTACCCATCTCTATCTCCCTAGTGCTGGGATTGTAGTCGTGCATTGCTATGCCTTTCCCTAACCTGTGTGATGATTCTCTGTACTTAGGTCCTCATACTTCCTCACTGAGCCATCTCCCAAGCCACACCAATAAAGGTTTAAAGGATTTATTTTTTAATTTTGAGTAGTTTTAATGATCAAACCCATGGTCCTCAAGTGCTCTACAACTGAAATATCCCAGATGTAAAAATCCAATTGGAACATCATTCTTTTACTTCCCCACATGTTCTACAAATGTAATTTTGCTTCCTGGTGGCCATATAGGTTAAAAGTCATGTATTTATTTGAGACAGGGTTTCAATGTATAACCCTGGCTGGCCTGTGACTTGCAGAGATCACCTTGCCTCTATCTCTTCAACACTAGGATTAAAAGCAGGCCCAACCAAGCCTAACATGTTTTTTTGTTTTGTTTTTATCATTGTTGTAAGTTATTTATCTTTTTTTTCTTTTTCTTTTCTGAGACAGGGTTTCTCTGTATAGTTTTGGTGCCTGTCCTGGAACTAGCTCTTGTAGACCAGGCTGGCCTCAAACTCACAGAGATCCACCCTCCTCTGCCTCCCGAGTGCTGGGATTAAAGGTTTGCACCATCACCACCTGGCAGTTATTTGTCTTTTTTTTAAAACTGTACAGCTATTTGCTTTTTATATTTTAAAATGTATTCATTTTATTTTATGTGGATGGGTCTTTTTGTCTGTACACTGAAACTGTATCATGCGCATTCAGGGTGCCTGCAGGGCCAGAGGAGTAACAGGTGGTCCACCATGTGGGTGTGAGGAAACAAACCTGGGTCCTGTACAAGAGTAGCCAGGGCTTTTAACCACAGAGCCATCTCTCCAGCCCTTAGTACTTTTATCATTTATACAATTTTTTAAAAAATAAATTTTCATTCAGATGAAAGTACAAACGTAGTCCCCCACTACCACATATTTTGCAGTTGAGTTTCCTCCATTTTGGGAAATCGCAGGGGTCAGCCCACCTGGAGTGCAATGGGAAAACCACCTTCGTGATCACGGTGCCCCTCGCTGGTTAAGTACTGTGTGTAAGGTGACAGTTCTCTTAATGTTGATTTTAGAGTAATGCTGCCCATGTATTTTTAACTTGTCCTTAAAACATCAAGAGAGAGATCTAACTCTATGTATGTCATTCAGCAATTAGCTCACTGTAAAAACCCAGAAGCGCCACCAACACCACCAGAAAACCCCTGGGTTCCTAAAGCTTTAAAGCAGCTCTTGAACATTTTCAACAAAGTTGCTGTCTTTTATTTCAAGTACAATGAATAAGTCAAATGAAATATGTACCAGTAATATTTTTTTTAAAATAAAAACAGAAGGGAAAGATTACCAAAGAAACTTGTTTATTAGGCATTCAATGGTCCAGTTAAATATAAAAGGAAATGAGCATTTCATTTTAATAATCTTGTAGTATTTATGGGAAAAATATGGAGAGTTCAATTTGATTACTTCTTTAATTGTCATTTTATTAAAAAATCTGTACAACAAAAAAACCTTTGTATAGTTTCACTTCTCTGTATTCATATTTCATAACCTTTATCTATTTCATAATTTAAGAGCCTGCAAGGACATGGTCATTCTCTAGCTCTACTTAAATAAATAACATACATTCGCAATTTTCTGGTTTTCTCAGCTATAAACCAAATATAAGGAAAGTTCCATTTCCTAGCCCCACCCATAGTGACCATGCATCTACCCAATTGCACTTTCGAAACAGCTAAAGATATGAGCCACAAATTCTCCAATGCTGCAAGTAAACAAAGGAGGAAAAAAAAGACTGCTATTTTTCTCAGAGGCTTCAAGAATAGAGAGACAAGGAAACAGAGTTTTAAATTACAATACCCCAGATCACTGCTGCTCTGTACTTCTTTTTTTTTTTTTTTCCATGTGTGCCCGCAAGCCTGAAGGGGGCGCCAGGTCTCATTATAGATGGTTGTGAGCCACCATGTGGTTGCTGGGAATTGAACTCAGTACCTCTGGAAGAGCAGTCAGTGCTCTTAACCACTGAGCCATCTCTCCAGCCCCCTGCTCTGTACTTCTTATAAGAAATCTAGGACTATCAGAGAAGAGAGACTACAGGGCTGATCATCACTAGCCTGCAAAATGCTAATGTTTGACTCTGACATTTTAAGTATAAATAAATTAAATAATATTTATCTTTAAACAGTAACAGTGAACTTTTTTAATCACATGGAAAGACCTCTTTATTTATTAACTGTTTTGGTTTGCTTGGAAGTTGCTCAACAGACCAGCCTGACATAGAATCCACAGTAATCCGCCTCTGCCCTTCAGTATGATTAAGAGAGCCAGGCTGTGGTGGCGCTTTAATCCCAGCACTCGGGAGGCAGAGGCAGGTGGATCTCTGTGAGGTCAAGCAAGGCTAGCTTGGTCTACAAAAACTAGTTCCAGGACAGGCACCAAAGCTACAGAGAAACCTCGTCTTGAAAAAAAGAAAAAAGAGATAGAAAGAGAGAGAGGGGGGGAGGGGGGGGGAGGGAGGCAGGGAGGGAGGGAGGGAGGAGGGAGGGAGGGAGGAGAGAGAGAGAGAGAGAGAGAGAGAGAGAGAGAGAGAGAGAGAGAGAGAGAGAGAGAGAGAAAGAGCGCACACCAGCATGCCTAGCTGGAAAAGACCTTTTCAAAAGCAGCATTTACTTTTCCTGGAGGAAAATACTGTATTGTCTTAGAATCTTAAGGAAATTTGAGTAACCTGCTTTCTTTTCTTTTAATTGATTTTTTTTTTTTTAAAAAAAGATGCGTGTTCTGCCTAAATGTATGTCAATGCCCCACATGTGTTTCTGGTGCCCGTGGACCTTAGCAGGCGGCGCTGGATCCTCTGGGATAGGAGTTACAGATGGTGGGTGCTGGGAATTGAACCTGGCCCTCTGTAAGAAGGACAAATGCTCTTAACTGCTGTACCATATTTCCAGCCTCTAAACTGTCTTTTTTGTTTTTTAAAGATTTATTATTTTTATTTATGTGTATGTGTATGTTTCTGCATGTAAATATGTACAAGTGACAGGCCAGAAGAGGTTACTAGCTCCCCTAGAGCTGGAGATAGTCAGTTGTGAGCCACTTGATCAGGGTGCTGGGAACTGGACTTGGGTCCCTGGGAAGGGAAGCAAGTGACCTTAACTACTGAACTACCTCTCTAGCCCCTACCCACACTCTTAACTATATAAAGATTATATGCTAAATGATAATATGCTAAAACTTACTCTGAACTAATAGATCTTGGATCTTTTGATCTTGGATTTGGTACTGAAATAGCTTAAATAGTATTTAAATCACAGAGTTGGCTGGACATAGTGATGCACACCTTTAGAACCAGCACTTAGGGCACAGAGGCAGACACAAACACACACTTAAGTATTAAGGGATGAAAAACTGTAATGAGAAATCTGAAGATCCAGCTGGGCAGTGGTGGCGCACACCTTTAAACCCAGCATTGGGAGGCAGAGGCAGGCAGATCTTGGTGAGTCGAAGCCAGCCTGGTCTACAAAAGTTAGTTCTAGGACAAGCTCCAAACCCTGCCTTGAAAAATCAAAAATCAAAACCAAAAAAAACAAAAGCCAAACAACTGAAAATCCAGACTTTGTTCTTATTCATATTCGTTTATATTATATAGTATGATTTCATTAAACTAAATTTTACCCTGAAAAACTTGGTCACAATGGCATCTTTAAAAAACCTTAATTGCCGGGTGTTGGTGGTGTGTGCCTTTAATCCCAGCACTTGGGAGGCTGAGGCAGGTGGATCTCTGTGAGTTCAAGGCCAGCCTGGTCTACAAGAGCTAGTTCCAGGACAGGCTCGAAAGCTACAGAGAAACCCTGTCTCGAAAAACTAAACAAACAAACAAAAAAATAAAAAACCTTAATTTAGCCAGGCAGTGGTGGCACACGCCTTTAATCCCAGCACCCAGGAGGCAGTGGCAGAGGAAGGTGAATCTCTGTAAATTCGAGGCCAGCCTGGTCTACAAGAGCTGGTTCTAGAACAGGCACCAAAACTACACAAAGAAACCCTGTCTCGGAAAAGAAAAAGACAAAAAACAACGATAAAAATAAAAACAAAACAAAACAAAAAACACGTTAGGCTTGGTTGGACATGCTTTTAATCCTAGCACTGAAGAGACAGAGGCAGGGTGATCTCTGTGAGTCCCAAGCCAGCCAGGGTTATACATTGAAACCCTATCTCAAATAAATACATGAAGCCGGGCAGTGGTGGCCCATGCCTTTAATCCCAGCACTCGGGAGGCAGAGGCAGGCGGATCTCTGTGAGTTCGAGACCAGCCTGGTCTACAAGAGCTAGCTAGCTCCAGGACAGGCTCTAAAGCTGCAGAGAAACCCTGTCTCGAAAAACAAAACAAAACAAAAAAAATCAAATAAATACATGACTTTTAACCCTTTCTTGAAAAGCCAAAAGAAAAATAAAAAACCAAACAAAACGAAAAACCCAAAACCAACCAGCCAACCAAACAAAAAACCCCTGGCATCACAGTTAACTGAGAGTTGTGAGTCATCATGCAGGTGCTGGGAATCTGAACTCAGAGCCTCTGGGAAAACAGTCAGTGCTTTTAATACCCACGGAGCCATCTCTCCAGTCTCTGACACCCTCTCCTTAATGAATAAAATAAAATAAATAGAATAAAAATAAGATCACACACGTAACACAAATATATACTATGAAGCCAGGCTGTGGTGGTGCACACCTTTAATCCAAGCATGAGGGAGGCAGAGGCTTCTGTGAGTTCAAGACCAGCCTGGTCTACAATAGCTAGATCCAGAACAGGCTCCAAAGCTACACAGAGAAGCCCTGTCTCAAAAAAACAAAAAAAGAAAAGAAAAAATATATATGCCGGAAACTTAATCCCCAATGCTAGAGTGTGGAGAGATCTTTAAGAGGCGATCGGCTCATGTAGCCACTGCATCCCTGTGAATGGGATCAGCATAAAAGGGGAGTTACATCCCCTCCACAGTCTTTATTTTATAATATATATAATTTTTTGAAATTAAAATATAATTACATCTTCCCCCTTCCCTTTACTCCCTCCAACCTTCCTATATTCCTTCCTCTGTTCTCTCTCAACTCATGGCCTCTTTTTCTTAATGTTTTACACACACTCTGTGTATGTTCCTAAGGATATAAATACGACCTGCTCAGTCCATATAGTATTATTGTAGAGAATACATTGCAGAGCTAACCACTTGTTCTTCCCTCTCTTTTACCAAGTGATATACTCTAATATATCCTCTGGCAACAAGGAGTTCCTCATATGGTCTATGGCCCCATCTGTCTTAAACATCCCAGCCTCCAGAACTATAAGCCAAATAAAGTATTGTTGTGCATAACTTACCCAGTCCATGTTATTCTGCTCTAGCAGAAGAGAACAGGTTACAATAGTATTTCTACAGATATTTATTTCAGTTACAATATGTAGGCTCTATAATGCAAAGTACAAAGTACATTTTGGTATTTTGGGCTATAGCAAAAAATATACCTAAACCATTGCTCAAACCTCAATTTTGCCTATAGTGTGCTTCATGGCATTTCGCCAAAATTACACCTTCAAGTATTATATAAAAATTGATCATTTTAAATTTTCCCTGAAAATAAAATACACATGGAACCAGTAAGAAAGCTCAGTGGATAAAAGCAATTGTGGCCATGAGAAAACCTACATATGATTCCCCAGAACCCAAATGGTGGAAGGAGAAAAATCAACTCATGTAACTTGTTTCTGATTTCCACATAGGCGTTGTGGCATGTATGTATCCTCCCTGCTAATAAATAAATAAATGCAGAAAAACTACATGTGAAGATGAATGTGGTGGTATACATTGTAATCCTGGTATTTAGTGAGACCTTGTTTCAAAAAAGAGTATGTAACCAAAATTTACTTTTGTGCAGGTGCTAGGGAGGCGGCTTGGACCCTAAGAGTACTTGCTGAACAAACATAAGAGTTTAAATCTCAGGCTATAAAAGCCATGGGAGGCCTCACTGTGGGAGACGGTGGATCACTGGGGCTTGCTGCTTCCCAGCAAAGTCCAGATTCAGGGAGAGATGCTGTCCAAAAGGAAGAGGGCTGAGAGTGACAGAGCCAGGCCATCAGATGCCCTCCTCCGGCCCAACACATACACAAATATATACTCACACATTTTATTTATTTTTTTTGAGATAGGGTCTTTCTATGTAGCTCTGGCTGTCCTGAATCTATGTAGTCCACACTGGCCTCAAAATCACAGAGATCTGCCTGCCTCTGCCTACTGAGTGCCAGGATTAAATGTGTGTGATACCATTTCTGGCTCACATAAAATTTCTTTTCAAAACTGTACAACATATACACTATACAAATTGAAAGTACATGTTTTGGTTGATTTTATAAAAACACACCAATGTTACCTTCCACTGAGTGGGGACAGAACACCACCCCTAAACTGACGCTTTTCACCAGAATAACCATCCTTCTTACTATTTAATGTGACAGATTCAGCTTTCCCTATTTTTAAGCTTTATATAAACAGGATTATTGCAGTATGTCCTCTTGCAGGTCTGGCTTCTTTAGTTCACTATTAAATACATCTAGTTGTTTGTTTCATGATATCTATGTGAAATAACCAATTTGCTGAAATTGATATATGTTACTCTATTGTATGGGTATACCACAATTTATTCTACTTTTAGTCTAACACTTAGGTTATTGTCAGTTTGGTATAAGTATGAATAATACACTTGTTAAACAAAGTATTAGTCCACAAGATTATTATTATTTTAGACAGGGTCTACTACATAATCCAAGCTTGTCTTGAACTCTTGGACCTCTGAGCATCATGTTCCTAAGTGTTTGGAGAATAGGCATGTACTACCATGCCTGGCTTACTCTAGTTTAATACTCTTTTTGTTTGTTTTATTGTTTGTTTGAGACAGGGTCTTACTATATAAGCCTGATTATCCTTCAAACTCAGAGATCCATTTGCCTCTGTCTCCTGATTAAAGATATGCACCACCACAGTGTTTTTTTTTTAAATATTTATTTATTTATTATGTATATAACATTCTGTCTGTGTATGCCTGCAGGCCAGAAGAGGGCACCAGATCTCATTACAGATGGCTGTGAGCCACCATGTGGTTGCTGGGAATTGAACTCAGGACCTTTGGAAGAGCAGGCAATGCTCTTAACCGCTGAGCCATCTCTCCAGCCCCCCACCACAGTGTTTTAAATGTGGGTCTGAGAGGCTGCAGAGATGGCGCAGATGTTAGGAGGAGAGCTTACTCTTAGAGGACCAGAGTTCAGTTCTTTGAACCTATGTTGAACAGCTTACAACCTCCCTAACTTCAGCTCCAGGGGATTCAATACCTTCTACTGACTTCCATGACACCTGCGCATATATGTGCTTACACATACTCAAACATACATTAATAAAAATAAAATAAATCTTTTTTAAAAAGTGGGGGGCAGGGAAGAAGGCTCCAATTTGTAAAACACTTGCTGCATTTCAATTTTAAAGATCTGTATCTAAGAATTTATTTTGGTTTGGAATGAGATTAAATATATTTTTAAAGTTTATCCAAGCCTCATCAGCCCTAAATAGTTTTGTTGTTGCTACATTTGTTATAATACGGTTAGTATTAGTTTCATATTCAAGGAATTAAAAAGAATCCATAGCCAGGCGTAGTGGCACATGCCTTTAATCCCAAGGCACTTGGGAGGTTAGAGGCAGATGGGTTTCTGTGAGTTCAAGATCAGCCTGGTCTATAGGTTAGCCAAGGCTGTTACACAGAGAAAGTCTGTCTCAAACACACACACACACACACATGCACAAAGTGGTTGGATATGACAGGATCTATAATTGTCATCTTGGTGCTCCACAGTAGATTTGCAAGCACAGGACCACTCTGGACTACACAGAGAAACCCTGCCTCAAAAACCACCAAAGCAACACACACCTATGAATCCTCTATGCCAACAAATAACATTACCAGCCAGTCAGTGGGGAAAATGGAAAAGGTCACAATCAGTTCAGATGATCTTAAACACTCAAGTCTATAAAAACTAAGTCACAAAACAGCCAGAGACAGGAAATTTAGACTGATAAAGAGTGAGGATATTGCATCTAGTAGCACACACCTCTAATCCCAGCACACACGAGGCAGAAGAGTGGGTCTGTGGAAACTGAGGTAGAAGGACTACTCAGTGAGGCGGGTATAGGCTACATAGCAAGTCTGAGCTTGTACAGCAAGACTGTGCCTCAAGAAAACCAAAGGGTAAAGTAATGAAACCCATTATTTAGATAATTAATAATGTTAACTAAGACATATACAAAAAAAAATCAAAGACATGGAGATTCGACAAAGAAACTCGAAATATAGTAACATACTCCCTAATGATAAAGACATACCTTGAGAAAGGCATAGTTAATTCTATCACTATATAATTTGAATACCACCAACTAGGTTTATATGACATCACCAAGTGATATAATCTTAAAACTGTTGGGACATGCCATTATGTGGCACATGGCCTCCACATGGCTCTGTGTGTGCACAGGCACTGTACGCTCGTTCTAGGGGCTGAGTTGAGGAATTTCACTGGGCTGAGACCATGCTCTGCCACTAAAGCACACTCCCACAATTTGTCTGTAGCGCTAGTGATCAAATGGAGGGCCTGCACATAGTGTCTCAGTTTAAAACCAGGACAGATGTGTTTTACATTCCAAGATGCAAAAGAGGAAAAAATGGAAAGAAAACTAATAAAAGAAATTCCTAGCATGCCTAGCAAGAAGTTTCCAGATCTCTCATGCTAAATCAAATACCCTGGCTAATTGAAAGTCAACCCCAGCTTTGCCATAGGAAATGGGCAATGAGAGTTATTCACTGTCCTTCCTTCCATCTAATTCTGACCTTGAGCCATAACTCCCTTGTGTGCTTCGCAGTTAAAGCACTAGAGGGGCTTACATTTTTTAGCAGTATGGTACTGATGTAAAAACCCATCAGCAAAAAACACAGAGCCATATACAGTCAGATCGTCCAAGTTTTCAATAAAAGGGAACTTTCTAGAGGCATTTTACAAAAAGGTATTTGAAATGTAAGACCTGAAAAGACGCCCATTTGTAAGTGAGTAACAAAGGTAACCTAATGCTTACCTACTACATCTTTTTCTTTCGATCTGTAAACAGGTGTGGAGATGAAAAGAACAAAGCAAACACAAAGCAAAACCATTCTACTCCAATTTCCAAAGAAAACCTTAACTTACTGTGCTTTTCTACTGACTGGGTTGTATTAACCTCTTATTTTTATTGAAAATCATATGGTCTTCAATTAGAAATGTTTCACCACTAAAACAAACAAAACTTTAAAAAAAACAAATTTAACCTGAGAGTTAAGGATATGGCTAGAACACAATTTTTAAACATCCACCATTCTCTATTCTTTCTTGTCAGAAACAACTACTTCAGAATTTTCTAGAACATTTTCTCCTGTGTATATATTGTTATAGAAGAGTAAGCAGAAAAAATTATTAGAATCCATGTTGAGCATGAGATTCACAACTGCCTGTGACTCCAGTTTCAGAGGATCTAACCCTTCTAGCACCTGAACACATGTGCGCGTACACACATGCATAACTGATTGAAGATGACAAGATTAAATTTAGAAATGAACATGGAAGTCGTGCGTGGTAGTAAACGCCTGTAATCCTGGCATTGGACTAAATTAAACCAAGTCTCAAAAACAAAGCAAGGGCTAGTGAGCTGACTCAGTGGGTAAAAGCGCACGCTGCATGAACCTGACAGCCTGAGCTCAGTCCCAGAATCCCACTGGGGAAGGAGAGCCTCTGTGGCAGACATGTGTCCCAGCCTCCAAGAGTAAATAAAAGGAAACTAAAACAAAAAACACACTAAATTAAAAAAAAAAAAGCAACCAAACCAAAATCCATAACTAGCACACAGAGAAAAGAACAAAGAGAACAGGAACACACTAGGAACACACCAGGAGCAGACAACCTTCCCAGTGGCTATTCAGTCTGCAGCTTAAATCAAGTCACAACTATATTTCCAGTACCAGTGAATACAAGAGTCGGAAAACCAAGAAAGTGTCAAACCTGGGAATGGAGGTGGCTAAAGAACAAGTTAGCATTAAGGCAACGTTTCTTGAGACAACAAATAAAAGAGGCCATGAGAAATCCCGGTGGCAGCACCCGCCTTTAATTCAAGCACTCGGGAGGCAGGGACATGTGGATGTATGAGTTAGAGGCCAGCCTGGTCTACAGAGCAAGTTCCAGGACAGGCTCCAAAGTTACAGAGAAGCCCTGTCTTGAAAAACAAAACAAAACAAAACAAAGCAAGCAAGCAAACAAACAAACAAAAAACAGCCATGAAAAATTCTAATAAATCATACTGTGTGCTCAAATGGCAATTACCGAACATTAATATTTTTAAATTTGGTTTTGCGTGTTTGTGCATGCATGATGTGCCAGGTATCTCTGTTGGATCCCTGGAACTGGAGTTACGGACAGCTGTAAGTTGCCACGTGGGTGCTGGAAATTGAATCTGTGTCCCTCTGGAAGAGCAGCAAGCACTCTCAACCGCTGAGTCATCTCCCTAGCCCCCACTAGACATTTTTAGTGTTACCTTTTTTCATAAATAAAACACAATAATCTTTGGTAAACAAACTTAACAGCCCTAGTAGTTGAGGTACTTTATAACAGAATTTCTCTAAGAGACCACTTAAGGGAGAGATGGATCAGCAGTTAAGAATACTGGCTGCTCTTCCTCTGGCAGAACATCTGGGTTCAATATCCACACGGTGGCTCACAACCATCCATGACTACTAGTTCCAGGGATCCAGCACCCTATTCTGACCCCTACTCGAATGAAGTACACACACATACAAACAGGCAAACACACACTTAAAATAAAAATAAATAAATTTTAACAACAACAGCAAACCCCTAAATGTTACTGGGTGTGTTTGCTGAATCTGAAAGGGAGAAACTACGAAAGGCTTGGTAGCTTTGACAAGTCTCTAATGACAATGTGCCTCGAAAGAGCATTTCTAAAATACTTCATCAGTTTAGCTCAATGCAGATAAGCAGGAGACCCTGAGAGGAGGAAGCTTTTCCTAGGAACTCCAGACACAACACCAAGGTAGCAGTTGCTGCAAAGCTTAATGCAAACCCTCCAGAGTCCCACGTTGACAAATTCTTTAACAAGCCCTGTGGTACAGGAAGCTGGTTTCATTCTGACTCACGCCTGCTCAAACAGTTTACTGGAATGAAGGGTGAGGGGGAATTTTCAGAGAAGTCATGTGATGGCCAGACAAACCACAACCAGCAAAAGGGTTCAACAGAGTCAAAAACAGGTCCCAGCAACAACTGGCACTCAGTGTTCAAATGACATTAAACGCCTATGAAAATGACCCTTGTTTAGTTTCAGATCATCTATACCATGAGCTCTTTCACAAATCTTTGTATGAAAAGGAACAGATACTTCACAGGGGGGAAAACCAGCAGGCGCTGACATGGTGTATGCAACTGCAAACACTTCACAGGAAAATGTGCTCAGCAGAACAGAACAGAAATGCAATGCTGAAGCACTTTGGGTGTTCAAGTCACCATTATCAAATGCTTTCCCACGATCTCCAAACTCAAACGATGAGACAAATATGCTATCATTATCAACCAAAGTCCAAAGAACCCCTTATTTACACTTTGTTCCTTGAAAGGGGAAATGTCTTTCCCTGTCTAATAAACCTAATGCAAGTAACTTAAAATTCCTGACAGAATAATGAATGATCTTACTAGGTAAAAAATTCTTTTAAGTCTTTAATACAAATTAGTAAGGGAAATATACAATTTATACTTAATATGGGCATTTAGTTTCAATACATAGATTAAGGGCAAATATCAGTCAAACACTGTCAGCTAAAAGAGAACATTCTCTTGAAATAAGACAAATCTAGAAACTAAATTAGTCTTTAAAGAGACGCTCAATATAAGTAGTTACCAAGTCTGGGCTGGTGGCCAAGGCATCTAATCCCAGCTGCTGGGCAGCCTGACGTAGGAAGAGTAACAGCCTGGACAACCGAGCTGAGACACTGCCTCAAAACTAACCCAAACCCAAAAGAAACGAGAGGAACTGGGAATGTAGTTTAGTGGTAAAACATATGCCTAGCCTCAGGCCGACTCTCCACGGCAAGGACAGGCAGAAGAAGACTCATGCATGACAGTCAACAGAAAGAAAAGCTAGCTAGAATGAATATGGAGAAAAAAACAGCAGTCTACTAAAAGGTGAAGTAGGACTTTTGCATTTCTGATTCTGGTAAGAATACAAAACAACACAGCAGAATACTGAAGCAAATACATAAAACAAATTTTACAAAATCAGCAATTCAGCATTACCTACCCCAAACAAAAACAAAAAACTCCACAAACGGCAGGCCCTTTGGACAGATGGTATCAAGCAATCTGACAGACAGCAATCTTATCCAAGTAAATATGTACAATGTTCGTATTCTACTGTGTCAGCTGTACACACGAGAATAACACAGCCTGGCTAGACTCCCTTCCTATTGCCTTTCTAGTAGCCAACAAGATAATCTTTGAACACATCAAGAAAATGAGTTACCTCCGTTTCAAACTCTGCCTTGCACTCACTAGGCAACTGTTCTAGCACTGAGCTACAGCCTTTATCCTCTAAGGTCGTCAGCCTCCTTGTTATGTAGCTCATCGAATCAACAAATTACTGTAAGAATTTTCATGTTTCTTCAACTTTAGAGAGGGGTTGGGAGACAGTAATTGTAACTAGGGCCCTGGAGCATGCTTAAGCACACTATCATTAAGCTACAAAAGTTGTTTAATTCAATATGAACTAAAACTTCCAGGAGCTGGAGTGATGGCTGGCTCAGTGGTAAAGAGCATTAGCTAGTCTTCCAGAGGACCCGTGTTTGGTTCTCGGCACCCTTGTCAGATGGTTCTCAACCACCTCTAACTCTCCAGCTTCGGGGGATTAGATCTCTTCTTCTGGCCTCTAGTGGTATCCAACACATATGTGTACAGAAACACATGCATGCACACACATGTACACACACTTAAAAATGCGAAGAAAACTGGAAGGTATTTTAAAAATCTTTTCTAGTTTGAGTCCCAGCATCCACATAGAGGCTCTGTAATGATTTAGATAAAAGCACAGTTCCCCAAGGGGTGGCCAAGATGGGCAGCCAGGTCCCACCACCTGAGGCTTCTGTGGGTCCCAGGCAGGCAGGTGTGAGACCTTGGAGCAGCTGGTCCTATGCTGACCCTCAGTGGCAGGTGAGAGGGTTTGGATATAGCTTATTCAGTGGATTAAGGAAGGAAAGGGAAGTGGGAGAGGGGGTGGAGAGAGAGAAAGAGAGGAGTGGAGGCTGCAGCAACCTCTTAGGAAGAAAGACAGGGGCAGAGAGAGCACAGGCTGGAAGTGGAAGGAAGATCCACTTGCCCTGGCAGGAGGGGGTGGGTGGGGCTAGTCTCTTCAAGGGATAGGACAAGGCTCACCACTTCTTTGCACACCACGCATGCATATGATGCAGATATTCATGCAGGAAAACACTTATACACACACTTAAAAAAAAAAGCCCTTAACAGGCTGGGTATGGTGGCACTTTTCTTTAATTCTGGCAGAGGTTGAGGTAGGCAGAGCTCACAAGAAATCATAGTAAGACCTTATATCAAAAAACTAAAGCCTTGGGGGCTAGCGAGATGGCTCAGCGGTTAAGAGCACTGACTGCTCTTCCAGAGGTCCTGAGTTCAATTCCCAGCAACCATATGGTGGCTCACAACCATCTGTAATGGGGTCTGGTGCCCTCTTCTGGCCTACAGGCAAGATACTGTATAAATAAAAAAAATAAATAAATCAAAACAAACAAACAAAACAAAAAATTAAAGCCTTACAATTTAACTTGTTCCCATATATGTAATTTTTATCCACCAACCCTTGCACCATAAAACTCAAAGATGCTGCCAGGTGGTGGTGGTGCACGCCTTTAATTCCAGCACTTGGCAGGCGGATCTCCGTGACTTTGAGGCCAGCCTTGTCTACAAAGTGAGTTCCAGGATTAGTTCCATAGCTACTGGGAAACCCTGTCTCGAAAAAACAAACAAAGAAACAACAACACAACAACAACAAAATCCTCCCCAAAACCAACACACACACACACACACACACACACACACACACACACACACACACACACACACACACACACAAACACTAAACCAAAAAACACCCTCAAAGTTGCAAAGCTAGGCATAGTGGTGCAAACCCCTCACCCAGCAGTCCAGAGGCAGTGGCAGATACATTTCTGAGTTTAAGGCTAGCCAACACTATATGGTGAGTCTCTATCTTAACAGTTAAATCTTCATGAGAAAATGACTTTAGTGCTCACCCAGTTTTACAGTATGTGTTGTAAACTAAGACTGAATTTTATGTGAATATGTTTCATGCAATGCTAGTTTGTCCTAATTAACAGCCCACCATTTCTTCAAGGAATCAACTGAATAAATAAGTGTGTATATATATATATATATATATATACACACACACACACACACACACACACACACACACACACACACACACACACACATACATACATACAGGACTTGGCAGGCTCTGTTAAAATGGCACATATTTGAAGACTCCTGTTTACAAACTCCTATAGAGATAGAAGTCATAAACAATTTTAAAAGAAAGGGATGTTACCCAAGAAAGACGTACCTGAGACTCCAGTGGAATTCAGAGATATATTTGGAGGAATGGAAGGTATAAATAAAATAAAGAATGGGAAGGAATCAAAAAAGATATTTCAGGGGGCTGGAGAGATGGCTCAATGGCAAAGAGCACTTGCTGTTATTGCAGAGGACCTGGGTTTGACTCCAGCACCCTCATGGTGGCTCACAACCAGCAGTAAGTCTGCCTCCAGGGGATTCAAAGCCCTCTTCTCCCTTCTGAAGACACTAGGTATGGAAACAGTACACATATGTACATGCAGACAAAATACAAATACATCTAAAACAAAAGAAAACAACACCACCAAAAACCCCTAAAAAAAAAAATCAACAGGTAGCTCAGGAAGAAAGGCCCCAGCCCTAGTCAGGCATGTTGGAAAATGACTATAATGTCAAGGCTTGGGAGGTTAATGCAGAAAGACCCCGAGTTCAAGGCTACCCTGGGCTATTACAGTGAGACCTTAAAAAACAAACAAACAACAACAGGAACAACAATCAATTGCCTGGCATGGTAGTCTGTACCTTTAATCCCAGCATTTGTAGGGTAGGGGCAGAGGTAGATAGATCTGAGTTCAAGGATAGCTAGCTCAGTCTACTTAGTGAGTTCTAGACCTACACAGTGGGACCTTGTCTCAACAAACAAAAAATTACCACCATTATCAAAAGCTCAAATCAGCTGACCTACCAATCACACATAAAGCACAAAGAAGGCCCAGTATAGGAATTTGATTGGTAAGAACGAGAAGAGACACATACAGCTGAATAGACACGACGCCCTTACAAGCAGGTATGGAAAAGTGCTACATCTCATGGCAGGGAAGGGAGGTCAGAGCGGGGTAATGTGTTTACAAGTTTAATAAATCATTTCAGTGTATATTTACAAAGAGCACCAAGCTCTGACTCAGCAACGCCAGAGCTCGCTCTTTTTGAAGGAATCTAACACATGGTCAACAGGTATTCTAGCAAACTGATAGCCACTGCTGTTGGGTGGGAAGTGTAGCTCAATGGGAAATGGGTTTCGTAGCATGTGTGAGAACATGGATTCCACGTAAGCATCAAACAAACAAAACAGAGACAAAACCAAAATCAATGCAGCATCTAAAAAAACCTCTGAAGAGCCATTAGATTGCTTTTGTAGTTTTGGGCCAAGAAAAGTGTTATATTGTCTGGATTTTACACTGTTTACAATTTGAACAAAACCCAAATATTTCTGAATAGTCAAGTTCTTTTTTCTTTTGTAAAAGGGACTCACATAGCCCAGGCTGCCCCAAACTTTCAGTAGTGGAGGACGACCTTGAATTTCTGAGTTCCTGTTTCCTGCTACCTGCACCAGCAGCTAGATGCTGCTACGGGATCGAGGACAGCATCCTGTGAAAGCCTTAGACAAGCACTCTACCAACTGAGCTCCACTTCTATGCCCGAGCAGCACAATTTCAAGAGCAGGTTATTTATTGTTCAGAAAACTATTTTTCTCTGGATGGTGCTGAAAAAAATTAGGGTGAAAATTAGTATAGAGTGAGTTCCAGGACAACCAGGACTATACGGAGAAACACTGCCTTAAAAAAAACCAAACAGCCAGGCTGGAGAGATGGCTCAGAGGTTAAGAGAACTGACTGCTGTTCTGGAGGTCCTGAGTTCAATTCCCAGCAACCACAATGGCTCACACCCATCTGTAATGAGCTCTGGTGCTCAGAACACTATATACATAATAAATAAATTAAAAAAAAAACCAAACAGTCAGGCTCCAAAGCTACAGAGAAACCTGTCTCGAAAAACCAACCAACCAACAAAACAAACAAAAAAGAAACCACTATAAATGTAAAGTAGGTACCGAGACGTATTTGAAAGAGTCATTCAGAAGCAAAGCAGCACAGAAATGTTGAGGGCGCTGTGGAGGTAAACCCGCCTATAGGGTGACTGGAGATGGAGGGGGCAAGGGAAACAGTCAAGTGGTTGAGATATTAATCGTTAGCAGCTTTCAAATTTTATTTTATTTTTTAATTGTATGAGTTTTGCCTGCATGTATTTTTCTTTTTAAAAATCTATTTATGTCACATGTATGAGCATTTTGCCTACATGTATGTATGCATAATATCTGTGTGTCTCATAAGTGAGGAGACCAGAGAGGGTGTTGGATCCTCAGAAACTGGAGTTACAAATTTTTTTTTAATATTTTATTTATTTATTTATTATGTATAGTGTTCTGTATGCATGTACGCCTGCAGGCCAGAAGAGGGCATCAGACCTCATTACAGATGGTTGTGAGCCACCACGTGGTTGCTGGGAATTGAACTCAGGACCTTTGGAAGAGCAGGCAATGCTCTTAAGCGCTGAGCCATCTCTCCAGCCCCTACAAATGGCTTTAAGCCATCATCTGGGTAATGGGAATTGAGCTCAGATCCTCTAAAAGAGGCTAGAACTCACAGAGATCCTCCTGCCTCTGCCTCCCAGGTGCTGGGATTAAAGGCATGCGTCACCACCGCCCAGCTGAGACAGGGTTTCTCTGTAGCTTTGGAGCTTGTCCTGGAACTCACTCTGTATGCTGGTCTCAAACTCAAAGATCTGCCTGCCTCTGCCTTTCTGGAATTGAAGTCATGTGCCACCACTGCCTGGCAAGGCCAGTACTCTCAATGCTGAGCTATCTCTCCAGGTTCACTAGTTATATTTTTATTTTCTCAGTATTGGGAAATAGACCCAAAGACAAATTAGATTTTAACTTGAGGCAACTATGGAGATGACAATGAGGTTACAGATGGGAGCTGGAGAGACAGCTTGGTGGCAGCAGTTACTCTTCCAGAGGACCTGGGTTCAATTCCTAGCTCCCACATGGCAGCTCAACATGTTTTGTAACTTTAGTTCTGGAGATCTTATCCCTTTTTTGGCCTCTCTGAGTACCTGTCATCCACATCATTCAGCATCAGACATACATGGAGGTAAAATACTTATGTAATAAAAATAAATAATTACAAAACAAGTTACAGACAATTGGAACAAAGGCTTAAAAAGCTGGTCATGAAGAGAAAGATAAAATCTTGCATAAAGAGCCATCTAGAACATAACTGGAGGGAGGCACTGAACATAGATCTGTGTGCTTGTGTGGCAAGTAGCATTCCTTCTTGGACTTTTTATTTTGAGATGGGGTCTCATTAAGATGCCCAGGTTGGCCTTAAACTTATGAGCCTTTAGCTTCAGCCTCCCCAGTACTAACAGGGCTACAGACCTACATTACCAGTCTAGTTTAGAACTCAACTTTTGGAAACACTGAACGTTCAAGGTCACAGGAAGCTGCCCTCATTCATGCCTATCTCCCACAGATACAGAGTAAGAACAGCACAGAAAGCCAAGAGCAAAAGGAATTTAGTGGAAAAATACTGTCTACTTTCAATACTGCACTCACAAAGTAACTGAGATAATTATAAAAGATAATTATAAGGAACTGAAATATAAATCAACACATCATTGTTCTTTCTCTCAAAACAGCTATTACATGAATATCCAAACATTAGTCAGAAGTAGAATTTAAGTAAATATGTAGTTTGAACATTGTTACTGAGCAACAATTTGAGTAAAATCTACACGTTCCCTTTAACCCACTTGGAGAGAACATGACAAAGCAACCAGTGCCAAGGTTGTGTGTGTGTGTGTGTGTTTGATTTATTTAGACTTCCTGCTGATAAATTTATGCCACTAAAGTACTTTACCTTCAAGAACTAAAAATAAATTTTAAAAGCTAATTCAAAAAATCTTTAAGTCATGTTTTACAGCTATTCATTTACTTTATTGTTTTAATTATAGTTGATCCACCTTCCCCTGTTTACTGCTCCTATCAAAAGAGATGTTCTACATCTGTCTATATGAGCAGTCCAATGTTAGAGAGGTTGTGTAATCATTCTGGTGTGATTACCAAAGAAGTTTTAAACCACCATCAAGAAGGTACCATGGAAGGTATATCGGGCTAGCATGTCTTGAATATGTCATCAATAGCTGCTGAGTCAAACGTGAGATAAAATTAAATCACTGGAAGCAAGGCTGGTGGTACTGGGTTGTAATCCCAGCGACTCAGTGTTAGAGCCAGGAATGTATCAAGTTCAAGGACTACTAGGGCTACCCAGAAAGCTGAAGGCCACTATGGGCAACTTAGTTTGACATTACCTCAAAATAAAAAGCAAAGAAGAGAGCTGAAAATACAGCTCAATGACAGAGTACTCACCCGGCATGTGCAAGGCCCTAGGATTGACTACCACAGAAAAGTAAGATGAAAATAACAAATTCATTGGAGAGAAATTAGGTCCCTACATTGCAGCATATGCAGAATTATTATTTTACATGGTATTTTTTGAGAAGTCTTGTTATTTAGCTCAGGTTGGTTCATGGGCTCTGTTGGAGCTGGAGTTACAGGTGGCTGTGAAAGATCAATACAGGTTAGGAACTTCTCTGGGTCCTCTGGAGGAACAGGAAGTTCTGTTCACTACTGAGCTGCCTCTCTAGCCCCTAGCCCTTCACCTTTCATTACACCTAGTGAAATTATTGCTAAATTGTGGCATGGTAAACACAACACTAATCCCTAGAGCCAGAAAATGGGCTTGGACTTTGGCTAGGTGAGCCACTGGCCCTGTGATCTTGAGTGTGTTTCTTTGCTCAAATCAGGGATAGGCCAAGTGCAGTGGAAAATCCCAACTACTAGAGAGAGAAAGTAAAGTCAGATTTTGTGTCTACTGCAGAAATGAAACAAACTTCTTGTACCTGTCCTTTCTAACTTGGGCCTGACAGAACGGCCCCCACAAAGAAGGGTAGCAAGAAGACAAAGGGCCATTCTGCCATCAAGGAGGTGGTCATTCAAAAACACACAATACAGTTCACAAAATGTAGAGTGGGCTTCCTGAAGCGTGCCCCTTGTTTGCTCAAAAAAACCTGGAAATCTGCCATGAAGGAGATGGGAACTGCAGATGTGCAGACCGATACCAGGCTCACTAAAGTCATCTGGGCAAAGGAGGAAGGAATGTTACACATCGCATCCATCTGCATTTGTCCAGAAAACATAATGAGGATAAGGGCTCATCAAGCAAGCACTACAGATTGGTAACTTATACATCTGTTACCATGCACAAAATGTACAGTCAATGTGGATGAGAATTAACCTTCTGAATCACAGAACTGCTAACAACAATAAACTAATAAAGAGGCCGGGCGGTGGTGGCGCACGCCTTTATAATCCCAGCACTCGGGAGGCAGAGGAGGTGGATCTCTGAGTTCGAGGCCAGCCTGGTCTACAAGAGCTAGTTCCAGGATAGGACTCTAGAAACTACAGGGAAACCCTGTCTCGAAAAACCAAAAAAAAAAAAAACAAAAGAATCACGAGGGACAATGCCTTTACTTCATAGTATGGCAAGGTACTTTATTCAACTGTTCATACACTGTTTTTTATTGATCTTAGAAATAGTAAAGCACAGTTATCATGTCTGAGTTAATATTTTTCTTATATTTAACTAAATCATTTTCTAATTTGTATGGCAATTGATGTTAGCTATAAGTAAGATACTGAGTAAACATTTCAAAGAGATCACTCTTGGTAGACCAGACTGGCCTTGAATTCAGAGATCCATCTGCTTCTGCCCTCCTGAGGCTGGGATTAAGGAGTGCGCCACACCTCCTGGCCTCAGATAGAACACTTTTTAAGAGCACAAGGCTGGGGATGTAGTTCAGTGATACGTGTCTGTCCAGCAATGAACAAGTCCCGGATTCGATCTTTAGCACAGCAATTAGCAAAGCTCTAGGTGTCCAATTTCTGATTTAAAGGACATAAGATGCATATAGTTTGCTTTCTTCCCTTTAAGATGGCAATATGAAGTTGGTAAGAAATGCAAGTGTATCCTACAAATCAGTTTGGAATTACTGGCATAAAGTCCAAAAGATTAAAAACAGCCCAAAACCTCATAATCATTGTGTGCCATCTCATCTAATTTCAAGGCTCAAAACAGATGAAGTCGAATTAGAAAAGATCCAATCAAATGTAACAGAACTATAAAGGCCACATGAGAAGCATAAAGGATGAGCACTCTCACAGTGGGTAGGAAAGCCAAACTGGGTCGGGTCTTTAAGAACTCCAATTATAGACACAAGATAAAGTATGGTCTTTCTTCATCATATTCCGGTCTGAAGTTTGAAATTGAGCTGTTCAATGGCAATAAGTGAATGGAATGCATTATCTCCAAATAAAAAAATTGCTAAGAATGAAATGAGCCGTAAGTCGTTGTTCTAGTCAATGTAGGAGTGGTAGGACAAGACCTTGAAGGTATTCCAGAGAACAACAGGCCCCTCATTACACATCTGTGAGCAGGATGGACAGGTGTTTCTTTTTCAGAACCATTAACTATTAATAGGGTGATATGTGTTATTTGGCTAATCAGATAACTGACAATAAAGCATTTCCTACTTAAAATAACCCAGAGATGGGCGACAGTGCAACTGATAAGGCTGGCCAATGCACTGCCACAAGCAATGGGGATGCCCAGCAACTCCCGTGGAAGCTCAGTATGGTGGCACATCTTCCTAATCCCAGTTGGAGATAGGTGGATCCTGGGACTCACTGGTCAGCCAACCCACCCTCCCTGCTGAGCTCCAGGACAAGAGACCCCTCTCTTGGGTCAGTGGGATGGCTCAGCAGGTAAAGGAGCTTGCTACCAAGCCTGACAGTCTGAGTCTGAGCTCCTGGACCCACATAGTGGAACGTAATCAAGTTGCCCTTTGATCTCCACATAGGCACAATGACCCCTGAACTAAATACACAAACATAAAAAACTAAAGCCTTACAACAGTATCGCCCCTCGCAATACCAACGCCAGAGCCTGAAAATGCCTTCCATGATCACGTACAATAAATGATTTTTTTCTCTCCAAAGTACCTCCTGTTTAATGTTTTCTTTTGGAGATAAGATTATTTTCTCAAGTTTCTGTTTCCTTTAATTTGAAATCAGCAAATATATATATATATATATATATATATATATATATATATATATATATGAGGTTTGTTAGATACAACTGTAGAGGGAGGGAACAAAAAGAATTCACTTTGCACAACGGTCCTGCCTTAATTTCTTTTTTATCTGTGGTGTTTTCTAAGGCCACCCTTTAAAGGTTCAACATTTTCAGTGTTCTGAGGCATTTTTCTATGACTACACCACTGGCTTTCTTAGATTGAGCAAAAGGTCTGGCACATAGGTTCATGAGAGGGGGGAAAAAGCTTGCCTAAGCCTGGAATTTGGGTTTTTTATTGACCCTGGCTCACCCTGTCTACACTGAGGATGCTCTAGAACATTCAAAGTAAAGGACCTGTTTTGAATCGCTAAAGTCCAATGACCCAAGCTGCCTATTCACTTGATGTTCTTCTAACTGTTTAAGAACATTACATAATGTTTACATTCCCTCAGCAAATACCTTCGTAGCTGTAGCTGTGTGTTTCACGTCAGGATGAAATCCCAAGGCTGTTTCAAGGAGGAAATGGCCATGGCAGAGCTAGCCAGAGCTGCAGTATTTACTGTACACCTGTATCCTTACAAGTCACCTCAGGCTACAAAACTATCTTATCTCAAGAAATAAACAAAACCCCAATAGTAACTTACAAAAAGAACCTGGGTGTGGTGTGTACTGTAACCACACACACACACACACACACACACACACACACACACAAACACACACACTTTTTTGAGGCAAAATAAATGACATTTATCTGTTCCCGGAGGGAGAAAAGTGGCTTTGATTTTCTAACTACCAGTCTGTTAGGAAAAAACAACCAACAAAGGCAGTGTTTAGGACTTCTCTCCTCCAAGAAGTAGGGACATGACCTCGGGTCCCTTGCATGCTGTGCAAGATGTATCAGGGAATCCTATACTCCCAGTCCTCTATTCATCACTTTTACTTTCGGTATTCTGCATATTCTGTCCCAGGTCATATTCCTGCTTTGTTTTTCACTTTGGCAGTTTTCTTTCTTACAGCAAACTACTAACCATTAGACCTTAGAACAGTTGAGTCAGGGACTGGAGTCTATTTTCCCATTGTTCTTACTATGTGTACCCTTAGCAGTAATAGCTGAGTTGGGACTAGAATTCCGCCCCCCTCCAGTTGTTCTTACCTGTGCACCCTCTGCATGTTCCAGCATATCTCACAATTCCTGGTACTCTTCATCATCTGGTTCAGTTCCTGAAAGACGAGCTGCCCTGGCCATGAAATACGGATGGCAGCTCCCATGGCGTACCAATACCCTGCGTGGAAAGACAAAACAGAAACATCACTGTGAGGTTTAGTTTAGCACAGTGACACAACTAAAACAAGTTATTGTTTCTATTTTCCAAAACATTTTGAAGATAGGATGTATACATCTGATACATAAGTCAAAGTTTGAGAGTTTGAGTCATAGCCATAATTCTGACTTGTAAGCAAGGTAAGATAATAAATAAATAGATTTGGAGACACTCCTGGGCACATGACAGACTCAAAATAGCGTCTCTCCTTAGGTTCTGGTGTTTTTCTTAGAACTTCCTTCACTTTTTAATCCAAATGATGTGATAAAAAGAAAGTTGCTATCACTTGGAAGGCACAGGCAAGAAGATCAGAAGTTGAAGCTAGTTTGGGCTACAAAGTAAAATCTATCTCAAAAACAAAAACAACCAAAACCAAACCCTCTAAACATGAAACAAAAATCAGCAGTACAGCTGTAAGATTAAAATTCTCTAGGATATTTCAGGTAATCTTTTCTTCCCCCCCCCCTTTTTTTTTTTTAAAAAAAATAAAACCTTGAAACAAACTGCAGCCAAGAAGCCCCTGAAAACTCAGCATCAGGATGGGTCATTGTTACAACAGGATTTAAAAATGCTTCACATTTCAGTCACTTTGTAGACTGATGTTTTGAATCACTGTTGTTTTTCCTAATCGGTTTCGGACATAAAGATGAAAAAAGTTTAGATTTAAGTGGCTTAAATACCAGACAGGCATAATAGGACAGAGACAGTCTCTGAAACTTTCACCCTGAGCAGACGACCTGGTCCTCTGCTCTGAGTCACAGTGAATAAAGGGCTTGCTAGCTCCACAAAAACAAACTTAACTCTTTAGCTTGCTCTGCTTTAAATGCACCTGGAAGGATCTTGAAGGGACGCAGAGATGGCTCTGTAGTTAAATGTGCATACAGCTCTTGAAGAGACCCCAAATTCGGTCCCCAGCACCCGCATTAGGGACTTCACAAACTGCCTGAGTCTCTACCTCCAGGGACCCAACATCTTCCTTTGACCCTCTGCAGGCAACTGCACTCACATGTGCACACATCCACATATATACATATGATTAAATTATGATTTTAAAATAAATTTAAAAAGTCAGGGTGTGGTGATGTACCCCTTTAATCCCAGTACTCTATCAGGCAGAGGCAGGCAGATGCTTGTGAGTTTAAGGTCTTGTCTAAAAAGAATCATTGAAGGAAATTATCAAATTTAAACATTTTGTGTCTTAGTGTGTAAAAACAGCAGTCTCCAAGTATAAATCCATTATCTACATGTGAAATAAGAACTTTGGAAAAGTCTTACCAAAAGCAATCTACAGATTCCACGCAATGCCCATCAAAATCCCAGCAAGATTCTTCACAGACCTCAAAAGAACAGTACCTCAACTTCATACGGTAAGCAAAAAACCCAGGATAGCCAAAACAAAAACAACTTTTGGAGGCATCACAATCCCTGACTTCAGTATTAAAAACAGCCTGGTATCGTATCGGTTTATCAAGAACAGACAGGAGCGACCAATGGAACCAAATAGAAGACCCCCACCCGATATCAATCCACACATCTTCAAACACCTGATTTTGACAAAAGAAGCAAAAACAAAAAAACAATCAATGGAAAAACAGAAGCATATTTAACAATGTTTGCTGTGACATAACTGGATTTCAACAGTAGAAGCATGTTCGAGATATGAAAATGACCCATATCTATCACCATGCACCAAAACTCAATTCCAAATGGCTTTAAAGACCTCCAACAATCAAAGCCAGGCCACATCTGAACAATTTAACGAACGAGAAGTGGGCGGACATTACACCTTTGAATGCCATTGGCACTAGGAGACCCCAGCAGCAACAGACAACTGATCGAAGAAACCAATTAATCAAATGGGGCCCTCCTGAAACTGAAAAGCTTCTGTAAAGCAAAGGACATGGTCAACAAGACAAAATGACAGCCTACAGAATGGGTAAAGATCTTCACTAACCCTACATCAGACAGAGGTCTGATCTCCAAAACATACAAAGAACTCAAGAAACTGGACACTAAAAGATCACATAATCCAATAAAAAAAATGGAGTACAGACCTAAATAGAGAACTCTCAACAGAGGAATCTAAAATGGCTGAAAGACATTTAAGGAAATGTTCAACACCCTTAGTCATCAGAGAAATGCAAATCAAAACAACTCTGAGATTCCATCTTACACCTGTAACAATGGCCAAGATCAAAAACACTGATGACAACTTATGCTGGAGAGGTGTGGGGAAAAGAGAACACTCCTGCACTGCTGGTGGGAATGCAAGCTGGTACAACCCCTTTGGACGTCAGTGTGGTGATTTCTCAGAAAATTAGGAAACAACCTTCCTCAAGACCCAATAATACCACTTTTGGGTATATATAAAAGGATGCTCAATTGTGCCACAAGGACATGTGCTCAACTATGTTCATAGCAGCTTTGTTTGTCATAGCCAGAACCTAGAAACAATCTAAATGCCCCTTGACTGAAGAATGGATAAGGAAAATGTGGTACATTTACACAATGGAGTACCACACAGCAGAAAAAAATAACGACAGCTTGAATTGTGCAGGAAAATGGATGGAACTAGAAAACATTATTTTGAGTGAGGTAACCCAGACACAGAAAGACAATTATCACATGTACTCACTCATAGGTGGTTTTTAAACATACAGAAAAAAAAAAAAACAGCCTACAAACCACAATCCCAGAGAACTTAGACAACAATGAGGACACTAAGAGAGACTTACATAGATCTAATCTACATGGGAAGTAGAAAAAGACAAGATCTCCTGAGTAAATTGGGAGCATGGGGACCTTGGGGGAGGATTGAAGGGAGGAGGGGAGAGGAAGGGAGGGGAACAGAGAAAAATGTAGAGCTCAATAAAAATCAATTTTAAAAAAAGGAAAAAAAAAAACAACTTTGAAAAAGAACATGCTTAAGTGCCTCAAAGTAAATCTGTGTTGAAGAAGAGAGGAAGAGAAAGGGGAAGGAGAAAGAAGGTCAAGAGCATGGAGAGAATAAAACACGAAGTTAATGTTGATCAACTCTATAGGACAATAGAGAAGCCATTAATTTTTGAAGTGCAAAGAATTAAATATTTATCCTTATTTTCATATATGAACTAATCTAAGGGTAACCAAACTGGTTAAGAGAAAATCTTTTCTTCTCTTTTCTTTTTTTAAAAATATTTTATGGTTTAACTTTATTTTATGTGCATTGGTGTGAAGGTGTCAGATCCCCTGCAACTGGATCTTCTGACAGTTGTGAGCTGCCATGTGGGTGCTAGGAATTGGACCCGGGTCCTCTGGAAGAGCAGTCAGCGCTGAGCCATCTCCCTAGCCCCCAAGAGAAAATCTTTTCTATGAAAGTCTCCAACCTGGTATAGAGGCACATGCCTGTAGGCCTATCTATGAAGAGGCTGGAGAAGGGTACAGGAATTTGAACACAACCTGGGCAGCAGAGTAAGACACATGATCAGAGGAGAAAAAGGTATTTTAGCCAATAACAAAAGAAAAGTCATATACTTGGAACAATACTATTTTTTATTAACCATATTAAATAACAGACATAAATAATCGGTTGCTGCCTGTGCTAATGACACAAAGAAGTTACTATTGTACGTTGTGAAAGAAATGCCTGGCCATTGTGGAGCACAGCAGGCGCAGGCGGGTCTCTCTGAGTTCCAGGCCAGCCTGGTCTACACAGTGAGTTCCAGACAGCCAGAACTACATAGTGAGATCCTGTTTCAAAACAACAACAACAAAAACAAAACGAAACAACAACAAAAATACCAACTCAGCCAGGCGGTGGTTTTTTTTTTTTTTTTTTTTTTTTTAAATCCCACTGCTTGGGAGGCAGAGGCAAGTGGATTTCTGGAGTTCTAGACCATTTTGGGCTACAGAGCAAATCCCAGGACAGCCAGGGCAAAAAAGATTTTGTTTTGAAAAGCCAAAACAAACAAGCAAACAACAAACAAACACTCTCATAAACTTGAAGGATCTGAATGTATCAACTCACAGGAAACACAGGGAACAGCCAGTAAATTTGGCACTTGGGAAACCATTTGACAAACACTTTTACTCAATGAACAAGTTTGAAAATAAAAATAGCAGTTAAGAAATTTAACCAGCCAGGCATGGTGGCATATGCCTTTAATCCCAGCACTTGGGAGGCAGGCGGATCTTTGTGAGTTTGAGGTGAGGATGGTTTATAGAGCAAGTTCCTGGATAGGCAGGGCTACACAGAGAAAACCCTGTCTCGAAAATCAAAACAAACCAAAAAACTACTACTAATCCCTTTTAATATGTATATTAAATTCCTGTGATCTATTCCTTTAAGTCCTAAGGGTAATATATCCACACATAAAATGTATGGGACTAGCCTGAAGGTAACAGTGGGCCAAGCTAGGTGGACATAAAATATTAGTTGAAGCTTGATAAAAGTACATTAAGTTCATTTCTGTACTTTCTGTACTTTTTGGAAACTTTAATTAGCAACACTGACACCTCAGATAAACCTCATTGACTACACAACTGCCCATGTACAAAGCTGAACTTTCCCATAATAGAAAGTAGACATAAGAAAAGTTCATTACAACATTTTAACTCAGATGCGAACTTCTCTAAATTCTAATATGGAGTCAAACGTCAACTATTCTGAAGCAATCTTCTGATTCAAACATGTGACCAATTTCCTGAAAGCTGTGAGGAAGTAGCATATAGAGTTAAATCAGGAGTTGTGTCTGCTCTTAGTTGATCACACCAATTCTATATTCTAATACTTCATATTTTCATAATAGAAAAAGAATGGTAATCATGTCACTAGTCAACTACTGTACAAATAAACAGAAAGAATATACTCACCCAGGCAGGTTCTCAAAACATATTACGTTAGACACAAAATTAGTTACCTCAAATTAGGCACCGAGGACTCAGGCTTCTTAAAAGTAATTGTATAAGGTTGAGGCTGTAGCTTACTTTGTAAAGCCCTGGGTTTGACCCCCAACATAGGATAAACTGGTAAATGCCTATGATCTAAGCACTTGAGAGACAGACAGACACAGGAGGAACGGACATCAAAGTCATCCTGGGCTATATCATGGGTTCAAGGCTAGCGTGGGACACATGAGACCTTGTCTCACCAATAACAATTATGATGGTAGTGATGATGCTAGTTTTCTAATTCCTTTTTGAAAGATTTATTTATTTTTAAATTGTGTAGCTCTGGCTGACCTGGAACTCACATACAATCACTGGCTTCTCCAGTGCTAGGGTTTAGGGCATGCCCTACCATGCCCAGTTTTTTAAAACTAATTTTTAAAAATTAATATATACACAAAGATGGATATTAGTTTGAAACGGCCTTAAGAATGAAGTTCTGATAATTCTATAGAATGGGCTAAACTTGAAAATATCACAAACTAAGGACGAGGCACAAACCTACGATTCCCCATGTAAGATACACAGAGCAGGCAAATCCGCAGAAACACAAAATAGAGCAGAGGTTCCCAAGGTCAGGAAAGAAGAAGGAATAAGATATTATTTTAAGGAAGAGGGGAGAAAGGGAGGGGAACAGAGAAAAATACATAGCTCAATAAAATCAAAACAAAAATTATTTTAGTTGGTTCAGAATTTCTTTCAGGAGACAGAACATGTTTTAGAAATGAATATTGGAGGCAGTTAGATAAAAATTTGTAAATTTGCTTTTATACCACTGAATTATATGGTTAAAATAGGAAATTTTGTCATGTATATATCCCAAAATTTGAAGCTTTTTAAGAGATGGTGTGCATGTTGAACTTCCCTGCTCTGGTAACATAGCAACTTCACTCCCACCTCCTCTCACTGCAGATTATCCGCAGATCTCAAGTGAACTCAGATGAGGGCAGATTCCACTACTACACCATAAAATTCTTCATAGAACCTATCATAGTTTCTGCTTACATAAAAACCTCCAGCCCCAACTGGGCAGTCGTGGCGCACACCTTTAATCCCAGCATTCAGAGGCAGAAACAGGTGGATCTCTGTGAGTTTAAGGCCAGCCTGGTCTATAAGAGCTAGTTCCAGGAAAAGCTCCAAAATTGTTTTTGAAAACCCTGTCTTGAAACAAACAAACCCTTCAGCCTTCAAATGTTCAGTAACTATCTGTGGAATTCATGAGTGAAAAGCGAATTTGAGAAGGCTTGAACTGGCATAAACACACAAATTATAGGAGTTCAAAAAGATGCTGATGGCAGTGACTATGCTACTACAAATGACCTCTCACCCACGCTCCTGTATGTAACACTAATAAAACTCCCTCCCTCCCAAATGGGGATGTGAAAGGGGACCTAGATGGGGGGCGGGGTGGAGCGGAAAGATTGATGGGAAAGGGATAATGTTCTTGTACACAGTAAAGATTTGTCACTCCTATTAGCTTAGATGAACACAGGCCAGCAGCCAGACAGGACGTATAAGCGGGGGTGACCAGAGTAAGAGAATTCTGGGAAGAGTAGTCACCAGCCAGACGCAGAGAAGCAACGGAGAAATTGCCTCACTGATGTAAAAGGTACCGGAGCCATGTGCTAAACATAGACAAAATTATGGGTAGTTTAAGTGTATGTAAGAGCTAGTTAAAAATAAGCCTGAAGCTAATAGGTCAAACAGTTTATATTAATATAAGCTTCTGGATTTCTTTGGGACTGAATGTCAGCGGCGAGGGACCAAGGCGGGACAGAAACTTTGTCTACAGGAAAGGTAATGTTGGAGGGGAAAGATGTAAATGAAAATATTAGATAAATGTTGGAAAGATGTCATGATGAACCCTACTATGATCTATAACTAAGTAACTCCATTAAGAGAAGAATACTGATGGGGCCAGGTGTAGCTCAGGGAAGAGCACTTAGCTAGCATGCATGAGGTTGGCACTGTGCTTAGCACCCCACCCCACCACTCCCAACTTCAAATGCTGCTATATTTTTGACATCTAAAGGCCTATAAGGCCAAGGGCTTGGCCCTAGATAGAGACTATTAGAGGGGATAGAACCTTGATGAGGTGAGGACTGCTGGAAGGATTTAGATCACTCTAGTCTCTTTTGTTGATTCTCATATGCCATGAGTGAGCTCCCACTTCATATGATCAAGGTGGAAATGAGGTAAATTTACTGTAAATGACATATAAATAATGGCTTTGTTGTATTTAACCATACTCATGACAGTGAAGTCTTTAGGGCATCTAAAATGATAATGGCTTTATTGGTACAAACATATTCATGAGAATGAAGTCTCTAATGTATTTTCAATTGAAAATTAGATTAAAAATATTAGCCGCATATGGCCTCAGCCTTCCTCTCTGTCTTTGGCCCTATGAATTCAACCCATTTCTTGCTTTGTTTTATCTGAAATAGGGTTCTAATTCCTAGGAATTGAACATCTACCTCCTGAAGAGGCCAATTCGGATGGCAAGATTCTGGAATAATAATAGTCACATCTGCAACTGTGTCTAATAATCCTTCCAATATAATGCTATTTATTAGTACCCTCAGCTTTGGTCTCTGATCTTTTATAGAAGTTTGTCAAATATACATTTTATATATTTTTTTCTTTTCTTTTTGGTTTTTTGAGACAGGGTTTCTCTGTGTATGTTTGGAGCCTGTCCTAGAACTAGCTCTTTTATTTTTTTAAAGATTTATTTATTTATTATGTATACAACATTCTGCCTCGATGTATGCCCGCACACCAGAGGAGGGCGCCAGATCTCAGTACAGATGGTTGTGAGCCACCATGTGGTTGCTGGGAATTGAACTCAGGACCTCTGGAAGAGCAGCTAGTGCTCTTAACCTCTGAGCCATCTCTCCAGCCCCAGAACTAGCTCTTTTAGACCAGGCTGGCCTCAAACTCAGAGATTCACCTGCCTCTGCCTCCTGAATGCTGGAATTAAAGGCGTGTGCCACCATTGTCCGGCACATTTTTTTTTAAATATTTATTTATTTATTATGGATACAATATTCTGTCTGTGTGTATGCCTGCTGGCCAGAAGAGGGCACCAGACCTCATTACAGATGGATGTGAGCCACCATGTGGTTGCTGGGAATTGAACTCAGGACCTTTGGAAGAGCAGGCAATGCTCTTAACCTCTGAGCCATTTCTCCAGCCCCTGTCCGGCACATTTTATATTGGAATTTTGTTTCATTCTCCATGGTTATTCTATCATCTAGAGCAGTATGGAATTTTATAACAGGCACTGGATTTTCTAAATTTCCTGGGTGGTGTGTCCTTCACAGTGACTGAGAATGGCTGAACCACTTTTGATCCCCCAAGGATTTTTTTTCAATGGTAACTGGTTGTCTTGTTTGTCTCTTTTTGATCTACATTCATTGATCCAATCTCAGCCTTTGATTTTAAGCAGGACATCATTAAGGCAAGCAAGATATTCTAAAAAAAAAAAAAAAAAAAAAAAGAAAAAAAAGGAAGAAGCTAGCACTCAGGAGGCAGAGGTAGGTTAATCTCTGTGAGTTTGAGGAGAGGCTCCAAAGCTACACAGAGAAACTTTGTGTTGAAAAACCAAAAAATAAAGTGAACACAAAATCAAACCATAAAATTAGGTAAACTCTCCCACTGTATATTCTAAATTAGGTTTTTGTACCTAGGAACTGTTGCTATTAGTGTGTGCCACTAATAATGTAAAATTTATTGACATTCATTATATTTACTAAGGCTAAGTAATTATCACTGCTTTTAATATTTTTCATCAAATAGAGATTCAGTACTTGGGGGTGGAGAGATGGCTCATTAGTGCCAGAGTCCAGTTCCCAACACCCATGGGGGGTGGCTTACAACTGTATATAAATACAGCTCTACACACTCTTCTGGCTCTCTCCACACTCCACAGTGACCACACACATACACTCCTAAAAAGAAAATTAAGAAACCTTGTCCCCATTAAGCATTAATTAAAAAAAATTAAGTTAGCATACAAAGTAATGGGTTTCATTGTAGCATTTTTATTATGTATTTTTCCCCTGAGGGACCCTCTCTCTTTTTATTATATTTTTAAGATTTATTTATTTTAGTTATGTGTAGAAGTGGTTTGCCTACACGTATGATTGTGCACCAAATATATGCTGGTGCCCACAGAAGTCAAGAGGGCACTGAAACCTCTGGAACTGAAGGATGATTGTGAGAAGCAAGGGCTCTTAATTGCTGAGCCACCTCTCCAATTCCTAATATAGCATTTTCAAGGACCATCTATATTTAGCACTTACTAGAACAAATTATCGAATGTCATGCCCCGGTCATATCCTACTGTGTATATACATCACATTTTGCTTATTCATTCATTCATCTATTGAAGAATAATGGGTTGTTGTCCTACTTTTAATTATTGTGAGAATGCTGTTAGCAGTGACGCTCAATGGGCTGGAGAGATGGCTCAGCGGTTAAGAGCACTGGCTGCTCTTCCAGAGGTCCTGGGTTCAGTTCCCAGCAACCACATGGTGGCTCACAACCATCTGTAATGAGATCTGGTGCTCTCATCGGCTGTGCAGGCGTACATGCAGCAAAACACTGCATAAATAAATAAAATAAATAAATAATAAATAAATAGACAAACAAACAAACAAAAAACAGTGATGCTCAAGTGTCTTGATTATTCTCATTTCTTTTTGGTATTTATGTTAGATAAAGAATTAGAAGAGAGCCATTAAGATCATTCTTGTTTTAATTATTTCTCTGCCAATCTATTGCACATAGCAGCTAACAACTTTACATTTCTGCCACCAATTTCTTTACATCCTGGAAGTCACTTATTTTCTATCACAATGCTATTATCATCATCACTAATATTAGTAAAACAAAAATTTTCATTGGTTTTCTCAGATAAGGTCTTACTCTGTAGCTCAGGCAGTCTCAAACTCATGGCAATATTCCTACCCTAGTCTCTTGTGTACCCCCATGCCTGACCTATTATCAATTTATTAATAATCATCCTAATGTCATTAAGAAGGGATACCTTTTTATGGTTTGGATTTGCATTCCCCTAGTAACTAATCATGCTGCTCACCTTCTCATATACTTATGACCATTTTATGGTATTTTCTTTGGATAAACACCTATTCAGGTACCCTACCAAGACCTCTGCTTATGATTTGGAACCCAGACATTGCACATGCCGGGCATGTGTGCTATCACTGAGTGAAACCCCAGAGACTCGCGCTGACTTTTTTTGTTCAAGGGGAGTTTCGAGACAGGATTTCTTTGTGTATCCCTGGCTGTCCTGGAACTTTGCCCTTTAAACCCAGCTGGTTTCGAACTCATGATATTCATCTGCTTCTGCCTACCAAGCGTTGAGATTAAAGGCGTGTGCCTCCAATGCTTGGCATTTGGATATTTGGATGCTCTGCAGGTTATCTCCCAGTCTCTTGGTGGTATCCACTAAGTGGCATATAATACATGATTTTAAATCTTTTCTTTTCTGTGCTTTTGTTGTGAAATATAGAAATCACTGCCAAATTCAGCAGCATGAAGTTTTTTTTTACATTTTTCTTCTATTTTCTTATATTTCTTCTATTAATTCGTATATTAGATTGTCTTTGTGGTGATATTTTGTTTGTACTTTAATAAATAGAGTTTTGCCTGAAGATCAGAGTGCGGAGATAGTCACACTAGTTAGTCATAAAGGTCAAGACAGTGGTGGCGTATACCTTTAATCTCTGCACTCGAGAAATAGAGGCAGATGGATCTGTTGTGAGCTCAAAGCCACCGTGGGTTTCACGAGATTGAATCAGTCTAAGAGAGAAACAGCCAACGTGGCAGCTCACATCTTTAATCCCAGCACCAGGGACATATGAAGACAGGAAGTGATATGGCTGGGCAGAAAGAGGAATATAACGTGGGAGGAGACAGGAGCTCAGAATTCAGTCTGAGGACTTGTAGAGACAGGAAATCCCATTCAGTCTGAGAATTTTGTAGAGGTAAGAAACTATTGGCTGGCTGCTCTGCTTGTCTGATCTTTTACCCCCTAATATCAGACTCGGGGTTTTTATTATTAAGACCAATTATGATTTGCTCTACATCTCTTAGCTCAGCTTTAGGTTTCTGATATTTTTTAGTTAATTCTCATATATGATAAAGTAAAGGCTTAACTTCATCCTTTCAAATGTGGGCATCCAAATATGCAACAGCATTTAATGAAAAGGCTCTCTTGTAAACACCAAGGAAAACAGGCACCAATTAAAAAACAAAACAAAACTAGATATTAGCCAGGCATTGTGGCACATGCCTTTAAATGTAGTACTTAGCAGTCAGAAATAGGCACTCTCTGTGAGTTCAAGGCCTGCCAAGGGCCACATAGTAAGAGCTTATGCCAACAGTAATAACAACAAACCACACAAAGTCCACCAAAAGGAAAAACAAAGCCACAGTTGATATGTACTAGATTTTTATAAGACAAAAGACAGTTCTGATGAGGAAAAGAAAATACACATTAGATAAGCCCCGTACTGTGGGTAAAGCACGGTGCTGACGGGCTGTGGGGAAATACACTGAAGGCAATGTCTGTCTTCTTCAGGAGCCAATTAGTATCTGGGGAGTCATCATGCGGCTTAGTTTATAGCGTGAAGCCTGGCTGAAGAGGCACTCCAGACGACACACACAAGAGAAGAAGCTGAACAAGGCCAGCATTGCCAACCTTGACGGAAGCTTTCTGTTTGGCATCAGTGCTGATCTATCCACATGAATAACTTTTAAAAGAACAAAATTAAATAGGGGCTGGGTGGTGGTGGTGCACGCCTTTAATCCCAGAACTTGTGAGGCAGAGGCAGGTGGATCTCTGTGAGTTGGAGGCCAGCCTCAGCCAGGGAGGGCTGTTACACAGAGAAACCCTGTTTTGAGGAAAAGAAAAAAAAAGTAAAGAAAAGAAAAAGAGCAAGCAAGCAAGAAATTGTATAGGTAGCCTCCTCCTCCTCCCTCTCTCCTCTCCCTCTCTCTCCCTCTCTCTCCTTCCCCCCGCCCCCACAGGGTTTATCTGTCTGTTCTTGAACTAGCTCTTGTAGACCAGGCTGGCCTTGAACTCACAGAGATTCCTCTGCCTCCTGAGTGCTAGGATTAAAGGTGTGCACCACCACTGCTCGGCCTGTAAACTCTTTTCTAGCATGTTCCAAATGCCTTCTGTTATTATAATACTAATTTTCATAATAATCTCCTCAAATATATAAAACATACACCTAACATATGAATCTGTATCTAGTGTTTATAAAAGAGCAACAGGAAACACGGCAGCTCTTCCTGCCTTTCACAATCAACAGACTTAACAAATAGTGTTTTCTTTAGAGTTTCTTCAAAGCACAACATGACTGCTGGGCTGAGGATGCAGTGTAGTGGAAGAGCACTTGCTAAAAGCAAGTCCCAGGCTCAGTGTTCGATCTGTAGAACCACCAGTGGGAAAAGGCACCAACATGTGACTTTTAAAACTATCTCTTCTAGAGCTGGACGAAAGGCTTAGTGGTTAGGAGCATGCACTGCTTTCCTAGAGGATCTGGGTTCAGTTCCCAGAATCTGCACGGTGACTCCCAACTTCAGTTCTGGGATTCTAATGCTCTCGTTTAAACTCCACCGGTACCAGGTACACAAATGGTTATACATCATACATGCAGGAAAAATACTTATACACATAAACATATACATATACCCCAGAACCAAAAAACTTGCTTCTAAGTTATGGTGCCAACTCATGCTTTAATGAATTAGAAAGTCAATTTATTTCTTTCGTTTGTTTGTTTGTTTTCTTGAGACAGGGTTTCTCTGTGTGAGAGCTCTAGCTATCCTGGAACCAGCCTTGTAGAACAGGTTGGCCTCAAACTCAGAGACCCACTTGCCTGTGCCACCCTAGTTCTGAGATTAAAAGTAAAATTAAGAATTTTAAAAAACTTTATTTGCTTATTTATATGTGTGTGCGCTCATGTATGCACACCCATATGCTCATGTGTACATGCTTGTGTGTCCGTGCAAACGAATGCCATGGTATGGAGGTCAGAGGCAGAGGACAATGTATGGCAGTGGCTCTCTCCTTGTACCACAGAGGTTCCAGGGACTAAACTCAAGACATTAGGCTGGGCAGCAGACACCTTTGCCCAGTGAACAATCTCACTGACTCCTGAGGTAAAATCTGTATCTGATCTTTCCTACATGCTTTCATTTCTTAAGAACCTTTGAGGAAAAGAAAAATTAAGGGAATATAAACATAATGAACTAAAGAATTTAAATTATGCATGCACTAAAAGGAAATTTAAGGAAAATATCAAGAGAATGATTAGGAAAACTGAAAAATAGGATTATTACATAACTATAGGATTATTACATAACTATGAAATCAATACAGCAAGGAAGCTTAGTTTATACAGAGAATGGTGGATATTTTCACTAACAATGTTGAAAATGAAGTAAATTCTCTAAGAACAAACACTGTGTTTATTTAAATCTATTTGTGAAATACATGACTACTTTTCTTATCTTTTTTTGTTTCTGCAATCTAGTTTGACGGGAACTTACAATCTTTCTGTTTAAGCTTCCAAGGTACCAAGATTACAGGCACAGGACACCATGTGCAGCCTTGTAAATACTTAAGGAGTCTTTTGCCTTGCAAGTATGTCAGCAAGTGGTCTCACAAATTCTTCCACTGACAGGCACATGTGAGTCATAGCTTAAAAGGTTTGACATAGCATCAAGATGGCGAGATTAGTTTCAGTCAAATATGAAAATGCAGATCTTACCCACATGCAGGCCTCAATTCTGACTTTTGAGATGATACTCCATAAAGAAACAGTTCCTTCAGTGCCTTCTTCATCTGGACAGATAATCTGGTCAGGATAGGGTGGCTCAGGGAAATTAACTGAATTGCATTCATAAGCAGCTAATGTAACTGAAGCGATATGTGGGCCCTAGAAAACAAATGTAAGAAACCTTTGATGAGAAATACTAACGAAAAAGGAATTTTGATGCATGCTATTTCAACATCACATTAAGCACTATGAAACCAAGGAAAACAGTGCTTTTCAGAGAACAAGATTCTGCATAAACCCACATTCTAAGATGCAGTTAGGAATTGGGTAAAAGAATCTCTCCCAACCCAGTCTAGGCAACCTATCTAATTTTTGCACTTGATTTATGATATTATTTATCCAGAATTACTTGTCAGAAGGTAATAATCCCATGTAAATAAAACTTTCTTTTATGCAACAATTTGAGAATACCTACCTTTCCAGTGAGTTGCTAAAAAAAGATGAAACATGTACCACTTATCAATAAGTTGTACTTTTAAAAGTATTTTCCTACAGCAACTTTTGTGACATTTGCTTTTATTTTGATTATTAAAAATTATTAAACATAAATTATACTATATTTATATTTAGATATACGGTGATTTCCTAATGCACATGAAACCAACTGCAGAGGGCTAGAGAGCGGCTCAGGAGCTGAGAGTGGACACTGACCACCCTGCAGACAACCTGACTTCGGCTCCTATAAACCCATGGTTGGATTGCTCACAAATGCCTCTAACTCCAGCTACGGGTGATCTGATGCCCTCTCCAGTCTTCTGTAGGTACTTGCATGCCTACGTGCACGTGCACATGAGCACACACATGCACATACACACAATTACAAATAAAATAATTTAGAAAACCTCAACTGTAGGATGGTTAAAAATAGGGGCTGATGAGATAGCTCCTGATGTACTTGTTGTGGCAGACCCAACTAAGTCTCTGACTTGGTCTTTGTCTCTCTCTTCCTCCCTCTCTCACACACACCTTAATAATAAATAAAATAAATACAAGAATTGGCAAAATTGTAAATTCCCGCATGTCCAAAGCATCGATTGGTGGTTGTCTGTTAGTATATAATATATATATCCATTATCTGTAAAAAGAAAATACTTTTATTGAACAGGATTATATACACATGACATTTTGTTACTGACCATTTTGTGTGACTATTTCTGAATTTGAAGGTTTCTAGCAAAGATTTTTCCACTGACTTTTCCTAAGTGATTTCAGACCTAAAAAGGTAATCATTATGTATTAAAGCCCTTTAAGGTCAGAGAATAAATGAATTTGTGGTTTAAAAAAGTCAGCTATATAAGATGTACTGACGAAAATGAAGCATTTCAGGGGCTGACAGAATGGTTTCAGAGGGTAAGACACTTGTCATCAATTCTGATGTCTTGCGTTCCACTGCCAGAATCTACACGCTAGAAGGAAAGTGACACCTACTAGTTGTCTGCGATAGCCAAGTGCACACGGATACGTGCGCTTGTAAACAAACTAAAGTTCTTAAGAAAAAATAAGTTATCACAGAAGTCCTACTATTACAAAGATAACAAATTATTTACTTAATTTAAGAATTACTCATTTTTTAAAATATACACGAGTAATTTGCCTGCGTGCACTGAGATGTGTTTGGTGCATGAGAAGGCCAGAGGAGGGAGATGGATCCCCTGGAACTGAGGTTAAGGATGGTCGTGAGGTACCATGTGGGTGTGCTGTCAAACACATCTGGGTCCTCTACAAAAGTAGCAAGTGCTGCTAAGCGCTAAGTCATTCTCCAGCCCCCAAGATTTATTTCTATTACTTTTAATTATTTGTACTTGTGTGTGAGTGCCAGCACATGAATACAGGTGCCCAGAGAGGCCAGAGGCATGGGATTGTTCTGGAACTGCACACAGTTCAGCTGTGTGCCACCTGACGCATGTGGGCGGAACCAAACTCTGGAAGCACAGCAAACACTCTCAAACACCTCTCCAACCACTCCTTCCATGTTTACTTACTTGCTTGTTTTTTATACATTGGTTTTTTAAGAAAGATGTTATAAAAATCTACTTGACACTTTTTACTTTTTAGTCTTGCTTCTTATTTTTTCTGGGATTTAATTCTTGAAATTCTTATATAACAAATTCAAATTTAAAATGTTGACGGTTTAAAGACAATATATTTTTTTGTTTGGCTTTTTGAAGACCAGTAGAGTCTCACTATCTAGCCTGGCTAACCTCAAATCACAGATACAATTACCTGCCTCTGCCTCCCAAGTGCTGGGATTAAAGGCCTGTGCCATCCATGGCTAAAAAAGAATATTTTTATTTTGCCTCTTTCTTTTATAAATTTATTATTCTTTGGCAATTTCAGATATGAATACAATATTTAGATTATATCAAACATCCCAAAATTCCTCTTGGTACCCTCAATTAGGTTTTTAAAAATCATGCTTAACCATGAAAACAAAAACTTGGGTTTTTTGTTGTTTTTTAAAATTATTATATGCAGAAATAGATTCACAGGTTGGAAAAAAAGGATTATTTTCTGATCCTATAAAAAAGAAACAAACATAATAAAATTTTGAATTAAAAGTTTAGATAATCTTAACTCCAGAGTAACATACAATGACATCTAGCAAATCCACTATAAAACAGTAACTACAATCAGGCATAGAGCTTGCACCCTGAATTCTAGGGTAGCCCAGGATACATAGTGAGATTAGTTTCAGAAACAGAATTTTTTTTTTGTTTTGTTTTGTTTTTTGGAGACAGGGTTTCTCTGTGAAGTCCTGGCTGTACTGGAACTGACGCTGTAGACCAGGCTGGCCTTGAGCTCACAGAGATCTGCCTGCCTCAGCCTCCTGGGTGCTGGGATTAAAGGCTGTGGGCGACATTGCTCAAAAACAACACTTATAACATGAGAAATGAGAGACACATGATGGCAGTGATTAAAAAGGAAGAAAATGCAAGAGGTGACTGTTCTTATTCCTTTGGCTACAAATACAGCTGGACTTTTTTTTAGGTGGTGGTGGGCGAGTGTAAATCAGAAACAAGACACCAATGGTTTGGGGTGAGTGGTCCAGCTTCCCAACACTTGGGAGGCAGAGGCAGGCGGATCTTTGTTGAGTTCTGAGGTTCAACCTGGTCTATAAGAGCTAGTTCCAGGACAGGTTCAGAAAACTACAGAGAAACCCTGTCTCAAAAAAGGAAGGAAAAAAAAAAAGTAAATTCTCACCAATTTCAGACTTTTCCCTAAAGGTGACTGTTCCAGGCTGAGGGTATGCAAAGTTGTTAAAGGCCTGCCTAGAAGGCACAAGGCCCTGGGCTCCATCTCTACCAAGGAGCAGGTGTGGTGACTCACAGGACTGCAATCCAGCACTCAGAAGGTGTAGGACAAAGGACAGGAGGTTTGTTTATTCCCAGTTACCTAGCAAGCTCTGCAACAACGCAGCCAGGCACAATCTACCTAAGGAGTTTCTGACCAGCTGGGGTTCATTCATTCAACAGTGGTTCACACTTCCCACAGCCATTCTATTAAGTCATTGTTACTCAGCTGAGAGGCAGAAGTGGTGGTTTCCTGACAGACAAAATGAAAGCTACAGCTCGGCTAACAACTCCATCCTCTCCTTTGTTCATTTTCACAGGCCTTTTGTAGCCTACACCTCGACATTTTAGGTTAGACTGCATTTATTGAGAGGAAACCCTATTCTTCTCAACTTTATGCTTAATTGTTGCGAACATAACTAACTGGAATGAAGTTTACAACAAACAAGCAAGAACAAATGTGTTTTGAATACAATCCTTCAGAAAATTACATATATTCAAGTCACTCATGCTCTCTTTATAGAGCTGGGACTGAACTCGGTCTCACACATGCGATGCAGGTACTCTGTCACTTCTTCTAGAATCCCTGGACCCCAAACCATCTTTTTGGTTTTTTTAAGGATTTATTTATTAATTATGTATACAGAGTTTTCCGTGCATGTATGCTACGTGCCAGAGGAGGGCACCATATCTCATTACGGATGGTTGTGAGCCACCATGTGGTTGCTGGGAGTTGAACTCAGGACCTCTGGAAGAGCAGTCAGTGCTCTTAACCTCTGAGCCATCTCTCCAGCCCCCCCCAAACCATCTTTTAAGCATAATTTTTAAAAAGTGCAGCAGACCATGAGGGAGGGGAAACTGTGGTCTGTATGTAAAATAAATTAAAAAGATATTTTAAAAAGTGCAAGCCTCACCAATGTATTACAAGAAAGTCATACTTTAGCTATATCAAAGAATTAAGTGAGCCAGGCTAGAAATTATAGCAAAAAAACTAGAATCACAAACTGAACTAAACCCCCTAAATCCTTCCCTTCCCAGGGTTTTTATTTTTTCCGAGACAAGGTTTCTCTGTATCTTTTGTGCTTTCCTGGAACTAGCTCTTGTAGACCAGGCTGGCCTCAAACTCACAGAGATCCGCCTGCCTCTGCCTCCCGAGTGCTGGGATTAAAGGAGTGCACCACCACCGCCCGCTCTCCCCATGGTGTTTTATCACAGAAAGAGAAACCCTAACTAAGAAACCCACCTTTCATTAATCGATAGGGTAAGTAGAATAAAAATTCAAATGGAAACAGGAGATTTGAGCAACAAAGATGATATAGCAAGTGTCAGTACAGGAAATAGTTTTAGGGAAAGTTGACAAAAGATTTTAAGGTTTTATTTTGTTTTTTTTTTCCAAAGTTCCAGCTACTCTTTCTAACCCAACAAGAAAGTTTAGCTATTTGTGACACTGGACATCTGGATTTGCTTCATTTTGAAATTCCATATCTAGACTCATAAATTGTATTATTACACACAATATTTCCCGAAGTTTGATTAATGGAATAAATTCTGCTTTGGTCAGGATAATACACATAGCACTGCTTAGGCAAGTCCATTGGGTGAGAATAAACCAAATTTAGATAGGAAGGTAGGATTTCTAATAGGAGTGGACATAAATATTTGTTTGTGAAAAAGGTATTTCAGTTCAGTCAGGCAGAGTGACGGCGCATGCCTTTAATCCCAGAACGTGCTAGGCCAGAGGCAGGCGGATTCTCTTTGAGTTCAAGGCCAGCCTTGGTCTCCAGAGTTCAGGACTTCAGAACTGTTTCACGTGAAAAAAAAAAAAAGGTATTTTAAGTTGTTGTTTGTGCAGCTATGGCTCAGGCTGACCTCAAATGACAGATTCTCTCTCCTCTCCCGCCTCGGCCTCTCAACTTCTAAGATTATAGGCATGTGCCACAGACTCAATTCTTTTTACACAAATTTTAAAAAGTTACATTCCTACGATTTATTATTCTTTCCAGAGTTGAAAGTACAAAGAAAAATCTACAACTTAGGACAATTCTATAGGATCTTTTTACTCTGGCTTTAGTAATAGTTAGGTAGGCTGTTAGTTCTAAATTAAAGTCAAAAAGAAATTTAAGCCTTCATTTTTGGTTATTTAGAGACAAGTTTTCATTGTGTAGCCTGTAGTTCACTAGTGAGATTAGGATGGGTTCCACCACATCCTAAAGAATAAAAACCTAATAATAATAATAATAATAATACTTTAAATTTTAAAAATTCCATGTATAATGGAGTGGGGCCAGAGGACAACCTGTGCGTGGTGCTTTGCGCTCGCCACGTGTCCTGAGGATGAAACTCAGGTTGTCAGGCTTGGTGGTACAGTACATGACCCATTGACAGCTGAGATACTGAGATGGCTCAAAAACATTTCTTTACAAGTGATTATTTTCTAAGATCAAGTCAAACGGAAACTACTGTTGATCTGGTGTAAAAAGAAAATTTGAGTTATGGCCCTGCTATCTATGAAATACTAATATAAGTCCAGAAAAAGACTTTTTGGTGTCACAACACAAATTAGGTTTTTCATAAGGAGGCATGAATATATTCATTACTTCAAATAAGTTAAAAATGCTCTAATTATAAAATTATTAAATAGTATGTGTATTTCTACTTCCATTTTCGGTTTTTTGAAACTTCTGAGTTCTTTGTATGGACACCAGAGCAGGTCATAACTTACTAACAATCACACCCCTCCCCTTTGGTATGGAAGGCCATATTCGTACCAAGTTGCATTAAACAGAAACATGTAACCCTGGAAAACACAGAGAGCGGAAGATACCTTTGAGTTTACTTTTAGGGCTGGCTATCTTTTAAAAAATGAAATTTAAAATGGTTATACTAGTTAACTAGTAGCTAATTTAGTCAAGCCTCTTTGTATGATTGTGTGTGTGTGTGTGTGTGTGTGTGTGTGTGAGAAAGTACTCCCGAGAAGACAATCTGACAGTCTTACAGTCAAGGTGGCTGCCTTAAAACTGATAAAACATTCCTTAAGAGTGGCGTCGCTCCACAACATCTGTGAAGTCAATCATAGCTGAATCTATCATCTACATACAGAAGTTAAGTGAGATCCCAAAGGCAAAATTTCCAATTAGTCTGTCTGGAAAACTCAGGGCAAAGGTAATAAAATTGAGTCCTGTGCTGATTCACTGGGAAAACATGTGTCCATGTGTCTGCCTCACTGGTTCACTAAAGAACAAAAGGACGGAGCTGGGCCCGGACTCTGCTTCGTCAGGGGTGTCAGGGGGTAAGTAAGTGCAAGAAGATGATAAATGGTGTCTGGATGACATGCAGCCTTTTCTTTCTTTTTTGAAGTTCAACTTTTAGGAGTCTTTAGAATGCCCTTTTCTACACAGGGAACTCTACTCCCCGAAGTTTGAAGACTATTCAATTGCTTTTCCTCATACCTCATCCTCTATTCATGAGTCAGAAACCACTTAAAGTTATGATTGCTCTCCAGCAATAACTCAAGGGCCAGAATACGGGAACTAATTTCTTTTTTGTTTTTTTTTTTTTTGTTTTTTTCTTTTTTTTGAGACAGGGTTTCTCTGTAGGCTTTCGGTTTCCTATCCTGGAACTAGCTTCTGTAGACCAGGCTGGCCTCAAACTCACAGCGGGATCCCACCTGCCCTGCCCATACTCATGGACTAGGATTTAGGCGTGCGCCACCAGCCGCCCAGGCAGAACTAATTTCAAGTGGATGCCAAAAAACTGACCTGCCTTTTTTCTTTTTTAATTTAGTTTGTTTGGGTATTTTGTCTGCATGCATGCCTTGTGCCAGAGAGTTCAGAAGAGGGTTTCCAGCTCTCGTGGTGATGGAGGAGTGTCTATGTGTTACTTTCATTGGTTAATAATAAGAAACTGCTTGGCCCATAGGAAAAACAGAAAATTAGGTAGGCGTGAGTAAAGCAGAACAGAAAATGCTGGGTAGAAGACAGACGCTTCAGGCAGTCGCCATATACGGTTGCCATGCTTCTCCTCTCTGAGATGGACACAGGTTAAGGATCTCTCCTGGTAAGCCCCCCTCGTGGTGCTATATAATTACTAAATATGGTTAAAGCAAGATACGAGAATCGACCAATAAAAAACTACAGATACGGGCCAGGGGCCGAGGCAGTGTTTAAAAGAATACAGTTTCCGTGTAATTATTTTTGGGTAAGCTAGCGGGGTTGGTGGGACGCAGCCCCACCGCTCCCTTCTCAATCGTGGGACTGGGATTACAGGGATTGAGAGCTAGTTGCCATGTGGGTGTGAGCCTCTGGAAGAACAGTTAGTGCTTTTAACTACTGAGTCATCTCTCCAGTCCCCAGACCCATTCTTGATTCTTTTGGTCAAGTCTCAAGCCAGGCCCCAGGTTCTATAAAATCAGTATGGTATCTCTAAACACAATGACCTAGGCATTAGTTAATGTGAGTGCCAGGTCTTTATATATGTTAATAATTTAACAAGGTATAATTAGAATTCTGTCTTATCTTCCTAATATAACAAAATGTTTAAAAAATTTAATAATGGCTGTGCTACCTAGGACAATAATACATAATTACATTTTAAAAGAATAAGTACATAGTTGCTAGCTAAAACAAAAGAAGTGTACACTATAATATTAGCTCATAAACCTTTTGGAAGCCATTTGATTGTAACGGATTAGTACAAATAAAGGCAAGACTTCATGTAACTCACAATAGCCTCTTCCTTAGCGCAGCAGGCAGCAGGGTCAGTCTCATAAACCAAGTAACTAAAACTGGTTTTAAAGGTTTACAAATAATTGGATAGTATTAATTATAGTATGATGTTTTAGTAATTTATACATTATATAATTGATAAACTCAAGATTTTTAACAGATACATCACCTCAAATATTTTTCATTAAACCTGAGAGGGCCGACATGATGACACACACATTAGAGCAGCCTGGTGAGCTCCAGGCTAGGGAGTGGTAATACTGAGACCCTTTCTCAAAACAAATAAACAAATAGGCAAAAAAAAGAGAAAGCAACAACAAAAACTTAACTGTTTTGTTTCTCTTGTTGAGGTGCTGGAGTTTGAGCTCAGGCTCTCTAGCATGAGCAACATGCTAAAACATGCTAGCGACATACTGTTGCTGAGCTTCATCCCTCGTCTCAGCAAGTATTTTTAAATTTATTTATTTATTTATTATTTATTTATGCCCCCCCCCCCCCCGAGACAGGGTTTCCCTGTAGTCTCTAGAGCCTGTCCTGGAACTAGCTCTTGTAGACCAGGCTGGCCGTCGAACTCAAGAGATCCGCCTGCCTCTGCCTCCCGAGTGCTGGGATTAAAGGTGTGCGCCACCACCGCCCGGCAGCAAGTATTTTTTTTAAAGATTTATTTATTTATCATGTATACAACATTTGCCTCCATGTATGCCCCACACTAGAGGAGGGCGCCAGATCTCATTACAGATGGTTGTGAGCCACCATGTGGGGTGCTGGGAATTGAACTCAGGTCCTCTGGAAGAGCAGCCAGTGCTCTTAACCACTGAGCCATCTCTCCAGCCCTTCTCAGCAAGTTTTGATCACAAGTTGACTTAAGTATTCAGAATAAATGAACTACATATTTATGTAGAGCTATTAAAAAAGTAAGTGCAAGTTGTTTAATAACCTACTCTTTAAAGTACACAATTATAAATAATGGCTTAAGAGCGGGAAGCTATCCAGTCTGCACAAACCCCTATGTCCTAGAGACCTTGGTTTCCTCCGCCTTTGATGTGCTGATGCTATGAGAGTTAATACTCGAGTCATTCCTTGGGGAAAGACAGGGAGAAAGAGCTGTCATGCCCTCGTTCATCAAACAAAGGCAAATAGCATTTTTTTTTTTTTTTCTGAAAGGAGCTGCCGATCTTCCAGGAAGAGTTCTGACTCAGAGTGTCATGACCAGTCACCATACCTATGGAAGTCAGTATTAAGTAACCCCAGAATCCAATGTGGGAGAATTTCTTCCTTATCTGTATTAAAGAATAAGCAGGTGACCAAGCTCGACAGTAATCACCGGAAGCAAAAATGAAAGTGAAGAAGAGAGTTAACGTTTAGTTTTGAGAGAATTACCTGTCAGGGTATTAACAAAAGAGCATTCACTAAATTAAACTACTTCCCCCACTTGGTTTTACTACATATCAGTGATTTTTCCCAAATATTGATTTTTAGCAATAAAAAAATCGAGAGTCACAGGACGGTGGTGACACATGCCTTTAATTCCTGCACTCGGGAGGCTAAGACAGGTGGATCTTTGTGAGTTCAAGGCCAGCCTGATCTATAAGAGCTAGTTCCAGGACAGGCTCTGAAGCTACAGAGAAACCCTGTTTGAACACCCTGCCCACCCAAAAGGAATTAAGAGTCAAAAAGCTCCAGAAACATCTGTACCTAAGGAAACACAGCTTTAAAGGAGCCAAGGCTACTGGTAGGCACTGCCACTGAAGGAAATACAGAGCCATCCACAGCAATGTCTATACATGAGAAAACAACAGGCCAGACTTTTAAAAGGTACAATTTCTGCCCCATTTTAAAATAAAACCGCTCAAACTTAAACATAAACAGGCTTCTAGCAGCAAATCTTTCGCATCTTTTAAATTTAATTTCTACCATGTTACAGGTTTTGTTGAAATGATGATATTAAGAATATGTCTCTTAAGTAGACCTTTTCAAAGGATAGCACCTAATGATTATGATATCTAGTAAAAGTTGGGTCAATTTTATAACATACTCCAGTTGTTCCAAACTTTCCTCCTTCCACACTGCGTTTAGAAGGGAGAATGCTAATGCTTCAGGCACATAGAATTTTTCCTACTTTGATCCCCAAATGTTAAAAAAAAGGCCAGAAGTGAGTTATGTTAAAGAGCACTTGTCTGTAAAGCTAAGTAAGGTAAGATCAGGTAAGGATCCATGTCTTACAGGCAGTGTATGCAACTGGGCTGTGTAAAGTCTTTCTGCAGGAAAGTGTGCCACCTACTGTCCATACATCACACAAGACGAGATTAAATTTTAGCCAGTGGAATTATTTTTTTTTGCTGTTGTTGAGATAGGGGCTCATGTAGGTTAGTGGACTCTAGAACTTCTCATATAGCTGAGGGGCCTCCAGTGTGCTGAGATTATAGGCATGTGCCACCATACTCAGTTTTCTTATTTAAATGTAAGACTTTATAAATCCTAACAGCACACAATAGACTATATAATCACCTTCTTGTTTGATAATTTAACTAATGTAATTTACCTATATATGAAGGAGTGTGTTTGAGATACATTAGCTTAAAAGAGTGGCTGGACTGGACAGAAGAAATTCTAAGGAAGTAAGTCAGATTACTGGAACTTAAACTGCTATCCACATGTGAGCTCTTAGAATTTAAAAGTCCACAAGAGTCTGTTCTTTGTTGGGCACTTCTCTCTGAATTTTTGATTTTTCTCCCATTTGCCAGGACAGGGTTTCTCTGTATGGTCCTGGTTGGCCTTGAACTCAGTGACTTGTCCACCTCTGCCTCCAGAGTGCCAGGATTAAAGGCATGCACCATTACTCAGCATGCATTTATTTTTATTTTTAGAGACAAAGATTCATTAAGCAGCCAAGGCTGTTAAGAACAGCTAAGGGCTGGGAGCTGGAGAGATGGCTCAGTGGTTAAGAACACTGCCTGCTCTTCCAGAGGACCCAGGTTCAATTCCTGGTACCCACATAGCAGCTCACAATTGTCTGTAATCCAGTTCCAGGGATCTGATGCCCTTACACAAACATGAAGGCAAAACACCAATGCACATAAAATAAAATAAATATTAAAAAAAGAATAGGTAAGGGTGGACTATGGATGTGGTCAGTAGTAGATCATTTCAAGGACACTGGTTTGATCCCTACTACTTCGAAGGGAAAAGAACCGCTAAAGCACAAAAATTGTAAATGATTGCCTGCTTTAAAAACTAAATTGAGAAGCCAGAGACTGCTTAGTGTTGGCAAGAGCACCTGCTGCACAAGCCTGAAAACCTGAGTTTGGTTCACTGAATCCGTGTAAAAAAAAAAAACCCTGCCTCAAAATAAGGTGAAATGAGAGAACTGACTGCTGAAAAGTTGTCCTCTGACCTTTGCACATGCACCGTGACATGCAAAACCCTTAGCGGTCTCCAGTATTTCTCCTTTTCTTATACTCTCTCTTTAAAAATCAAAAGCCAAAACCCTGCAGCATAGTGATATTAATTAACACAGCTGCAATAATTTTTTATGTACTAAATATCATGCTGGAAAAGAAACATGTTGTGTCATTTAACCCTGAAAACCATCATATGAGACAAGTACCATCACTATTGGAGTAGACATTCCCGACATAGCTATTTGCCTGTTTTTCTCATAATCAGAACTTCTGCATACTCTTTACTATTAATGGATGGAAATCCAGATGATGTGGTATACACCTATAATCCCAGTATTTGGGAAGCTGTGATAGGAAGTGATAGTGCTGTGAGTTCAAGACCAGCCCAGGGGATGGAGATATATATATATATATATATATATATATATATATATATATATATATATATATATAGAGAGAGAGAGAGAGAGCGAACTGTGGAAACTAATTCATACATATAATCATGCAAGTCAATGGGAAAAAGGCTAGCTGATAATTACTATGTTGAGGACTGTGGAAAACTACTAGGAAAAATTAACATTTTTAACTCATGCATTCACTGACCCTTTAAAAAGCTGTTAAGAGTTATTCTGTATGTATTCGTGTCTTGCTTGCATGCATGTCTATAACATGTGCTTGCCCCGTAGACAGGCCTGAAGAGGCACTGGATTCCCTAGAATTAGCGTTACGCGTAGCCCCATCCACTAGTTTTATGTAAGCAAAATGTATAGACATGAACATAAAAAAACAAAAAACAACAACAAAAAAAACCCCAAATCATGTCTCCAAGCTAAGAGAGTCACGTGATGGCTTGGGCTTTGGGTAAGGTCGTTCCATTGGCAAATATACAATACATGACTGTGTTAGTGACGCCACCTAATGGCGACCATATAGATGCACTCAGACAAAAAAATTCTAGAAGAATGGTTTTCTTCTCTTTTTAAAAAGATCTTAAGATTTATTTTATTTTACATGGATAGATGTTTTTCATGTGTATGGGAGACTGATGCCTGTAGAAGCCAGCAGAGGGCATTCTATTCCCTGGAACTGGAATTATGGATGATTGTGAGCCACCATGTAACCCAGGCCCTCTGCAAGCACACAGTGTTCTTAACTGCTGCGCCATTTCCCCAGCCTCTAGAAGAATGATTTCAAAACACTTATGGATGACAGTCTTCGGAGCATGTGACAATTATGGGCTTTTCTCACCAGGAAAAGGAAAACAAAACAAAACAAAGCAACAGCTTATCCTCCTACACATACAAAGTACAGTGTTTAGGAAATTAGTAAGCTAATTCACTGATGATAAAATAAAGAGAACGAGTGACCTAACCTAGTGCTCCTACTAAGCATGGAGCCACACTGAGGATAAGCATTTGCTTTCCCTTAATGACCCTCTGTTTTGTGATCACTTACATAAGCAGAAACAATGCTTAAAGAATGATGAGGGTCCCAATACACCCCAATTTCAAGTAGAAACCTTTCAATTAAAATTAAAAATAAGGAAATCATTCATTAACTGAAAAATATGACTTTTTAGTCTCTTAAGTGACCATTTAGTATAAATTCGATCACAATTAGCAAAGTATAATCCCAAACAACTTTCACTGTGGAAAACAGTGGATATGAAGTACAAAGCATTTTCATATTACTTTCAAGCCATGACCTTTAGTAGATGGGATTATGATAAAGAATGAATTTAATCTTTAGTCTTTAAAACTGGATTCTTAATCACTTATTTTACTACAAAGTCTGCACAGAAGGCTACTTTCCTGCCAGGGTTGCTTGGCCTCCAGCCTGAGGGTTATGAGTGTAAGACAGAGGGTCTACCTCACCAGCACAAAGAGTAGGACTCACAACAGCAATGTCAGCACTTCTAGGTGATATGCAATCAGGACCTTCCCAAACACAATTAAATTCCATAGATAAAATAAAATAAATAGGCCTAGAGTGGTGGTTACTGTCTTTAAGGTGGAGGCAGGATAATTTCTGTGGGTTCAGGGTCAGCCTGGTCTATGCCTGTGTTCCAGGACAGTCAGGGCTACACAGTTACACCCTATCTCCAAAAACAAAAAGAAACAACCAAACAACAAATGGAGATTCTTTTTTTCTTTCTTTTGTATTTTTGAGACAGGTTTCTCTGGAGCCTGTCTTGAAACTAGCTCTTGTAGACCAGGCTGGCCTCGAACTCATAGAGATCCGCCTGCCTCTGCCTCCTTAGTGCTGGGATTAAAGGCATGCGCCACCACTGCCAGGCTCAAATGGAGATTTTTAAAGATTTTTAGAAGGCTCAGAGGACCTTGTGATCACAGCAAGCACTAAAGAAACTAGGAATGTTAAACATGCAGACAAAGATTACAACCTGTTTTCAGAGTAGAGGTGGTTAACAGTCTGGTGACCTTTGCACTGTGTGGCCCAGGTGACCCTTATTATAACATTGTTTTCCCCAATCAATCTATAGCACCTATCTTTATGGAAGATGTCACATGTACTTTACATAGTTTCAACATGGGATTGAGATAATTATCACCAGGAATATTATTTCAACAAATTGTGCTGTGTTTAAATATGCCTAAAAGAAGTTTGAATGAACACCAGCTACTAAACTGTGTTAAACAAAACTGCCTTATCTCATGTGGATGGACACTGTTGGCCATGGTGGTCACAGAGACCCCTGCAATTAAGGATAAAAGTCTGTTATGACTCAGAAAGGAAATAGCAAATTAAAAAATCTGCCCAGCGGTGGTAAGTTCCATGACAGCCAAGGCTACAAAAGACACCTTGTCTTGAGAAACCAACCACCCAAACACCAAACTTGATAAAACGAGGGACTGGGGAGATGGCTCAGTGGTTAAGAGCAAGTGCTGCTCTTGCAGAGGACCCAGGTTCAGTTCTTAACATCCACATGGTAGCTCACAATTATGTGTAACTCAGTTTCTCCACAGGCACCAGACAAACACATGATGAAGATACACATGCAGCCAAAACACTAATATACATTAAAAATTAAAGCTGAGGTAATTCTAACCACATTAAATTAAACTGGCACACTGATCAAGGGTAGAAGTGCTGAAAACAAAGATTTTACTTTTTTTTTTTCACATTAATTCTGTAGTAAACTTCATTGTTACTTTTTTTTTTTTAAACCTAGAGGGACAGCTGTGGGTGCTGGGAACTGAACTCTCCTATATTTTTGGTTGTGAGCCTAGCCTTTAACAGCTGAGCCATTCCTCCAGGCCACTGTTACTTTATTATTATTATTATTATTATTATTATTATTATTATTATTATTATGTGGGTCTGTGTGAATGGGTATGTGTGAACTACGGCACATGTGTGGAGGTCAGAGAGTAGCTTGAGGGAAGAGTTCTCTCCTTCAAACATCTGGTCTCAGGGAAGAACTCAGGTTCTAAGGCTTGAACTGAGCCATCAGGGTGGCTTTGTATGCTTGCATGCTTCTAGATATTTTCCCAAATACCTAGATCAGACGAGATGAAACAATAATGCCCTCATATAAAGACATTTTACAATTTATTCATGTTTTTAATGCATATATAATAAGAAATAAATTTCCTTGCTTCAAATTTACTTTTTAAATAAAATCTAGGCAGCTGGGCATGGTGGTACACACCTTTAATCCCAAGCAGAGGCAGATGAAGGCAGATCTCTTTGAGTTTGAAGCCAGTCTGGACTACAGAGTGAGTTCCAGGGCTACACAGAAAAACAAAGAAACAAGAAATGGGCATGTCTTTGGAGGGTGTGGAGCGTGAGTGCTATGGCGCCACGCAGAGATCAGAGGGAAAAGTCAGGTACTGATCCTCAAATTTCACTTTGTTTGAGACAAAGTCTATTATTTTCTGACACACTAGCTGACCCATGAACTTCTGGGAATTCTCCTGCCTCTATCCCTAATGTCCCATAGAAACACTGAGATCACAATAGTACCCCATTTAGCTTTTCATGCAGTCTGGGGATTCAAACTCGGGTCTTTACCCACTGAATTAACTCCTCAAATTTATATTAAAATAACAATTATATAGGTGAAATAACTATTTACTTCAAAATCTAAAACTGAAAGTTTTCTGGTTGAACTAATTTAAGCAAACAACCATATCTGCTTAACAGTTTCCCCCCTTTTCTCTTTTAATTTTTTAGCTCCAAAGGAACCGCAGAGCATGACAAGCAGCTGAATTTCAGGTACTGGTTTTAGGATCACAACACTTACCAAGCACTGAAGCAATTAAACAGATTTTAGGACTGCAGCTTCTGAAGAGAAAGCACCAATAAAGACTTGCTCATTGAAAGAAAGTCATTCTTACCAGATAAAGCAGAAAGGTGTGCAATCCTGTTCCAAGCCCAACCGAGGACAGAATCCCCAAGCCTATCCAGTAGGCATACAACAGGAACTGCTTCTCTATCCGCTGCACATACTGAAAAGAAAAGGGACAGGAGATAAACCTGAACAGTCTGCCCAGAAACACGCTACAGTAACCACCACTCACTGACCAGTCAGCTCAACAAAGCTTGGAGGAGCTAAAAAACATTAAGATAAAAAATTCCTTGATGAGGTCTCACACTGTTAGTGTACTATAGCAGAGAGGACACAAACCAAACCAAAACCCCAACTCATTCAAGCAGAGTAAGCTGACATAAGGGAAAAACAAAGAACAAACTATATATTAAGGTAATCTTTTTTTTTTTTTTTTTTTTGTCATTTCTTGAGACAGGATCTCATACTGTAGTCCAGCCTGGCCTGGCATTTTTTACATATTCCAGGCTAACCCTGAATTTCAGTTGATCCTCCTGCTTCTACTTTTTGAATGGTGTGATTATACATATATGCTACCATGCCCAGCCTAGTATACTGATGCTAAGAATAAATACTCTAAAGTGACTTAAAAATTACAAACTTTAAGAAAACATAAGACAGTATTGAAAGGACAGTTATATAATATCTGTGAAGAGAACACTTTAGGAATACACAAAACACAATGGTAAAGAAAAGGGGAGGGCTGGAGAGGTGGCTCAGAGGTTAAGAGCACTGGCTGTTCTTCTAGAGGTCATAAGTTTAATTCCCAGCAACTACATGGTGGCTCACGACCATTTATAATGATATTTGGTGCCCTTTTCTGTCATGCAGGCAGAACACATGTATATAATAAACAAACAAATAAAAAAAAAGAAAGGAAGGAAGGAAGGAAGGAAGGAAGGAAGGAAGGAAGGAAGGAAGGAAGGGAGGCAATGAGCTAAGTGTGGCGGTGCATGCCTTTAATCCCATGGGTGCATGCCTTTAATCCCATGGGTGCATGCCTTTAATCCCAGTGCTTGGGAGGCAGAGGCAGGGGGATCTCTATGAGTTCCAGGCCAGCCTGGTCTACATAGTGAGTTCCAGCCAGGAAGGGCTATGTAGAAATCCTGTCTCGAAATATAGACGGTGGAGTGTGTGGGGTGGGAGAAATCACACATTTTGTAAATAGAATACATTCTTGATTATTCAAGCAAATTTTTAACACCAGGTTTTTAAAATATGTTTCAAATATGGGCAAAAATAAAGTACAGTGTTAAGAAAGATGCCTTGAAAGAGTTGATTTATTTCTAGAGAAATTTCTAAGTGTTAGTTAAAAAGAAAAAGTCAGGGGGCTGGAGAGATGGCTCAGAGGTTAAGAGCACTGACTGCTCTTCCAGAGGTCCTGAGTTCAATTCCCAGCAACCACATGGTGGTTCACAGCCATCTATAATGAGATCTGGTGCCCTCTTCTGGCATGCAAGCATACAGGGAAGGAACGTTGTATACATAATAAATAAATTAAAAAAAAAAAAAAAAAGAAAAAAATCAGGGAGCCGATTACAAAGTGTTTTGTCTGCTTGGCTTGTTTGTTTGTTTGTTTGTTTGTTTAAGAAACAGAATTTCACTATGTATCCCTGGCTAGCCTGGCACTCTGTAAAATTGGCTAGCTTCAAACTCATGGTGATCTTCCTGCCTCTGTTGGACTTAGTGGCATGTTCCACCATGGTTAGCTTGACTGCAAATTCTTATCAACATATAAAGATTATCTACAGGAAATGCATTCACAACTATAATAATAAAAAAATACCTTCCCTGACATTAATTAAATTGCTTTAGCTGGGCAGTGGTGGCACACGCCTCTATTCCCAGCACTTGGGAGGCAGAGACAGGCGAATCTTAGTGAGTTAGTTTGACGCCAGCTTGGTCTACAAAGCAAGTTTCAGAACAGCCAGGGCTACACAGAGAAACCAACCAACCAAACAAAAAATTACTTTAAAATGATAGCTTTATAGAAACATTTCCTATTAGAATAGATTAACATTTTGCCATTTTAATGAAAGGTGCTAACAAAATGTTAACCTGTTATTTTCCCATCAGTACATGACTATATACTACAGGAAACGACCTTCCATAGAAACAAAATCTAACTCTCAATCTAGGATGCAATCTGTTGGCTGGATCATAAAAGCACATTATAGACATTATGAAGGCTTTGAGAGATGAAAGGATTCGTAAAGTTAGGATTCGTACCGTTTTGACTGAATACTTTAAATCTTTTAAGGTAAAGAGGAATCCTAAATATTAAAATAATGTTGAACAGGTATGAAACAGTGCTCGGTATTTTTAGTATATGGAATAAGATGGTAAGATACCAAATCGTCAGATAAAATTAAAGATACAAAAGTTTATTTATAAGTATAGAGGGCATAAATTCTAATGAAACATATTAGTCCTACTCTGAAATGTCATGTGATCACAGAATGCCAAGGAGCAGAGAATTACTCAGTATCTTACCTGTTGGTGGGCTCCTTCCACATAATACGTAGCTATAAGCACAGCAAGCAGCAGTAAAGAAGTCAACACAATGCTTTGACGATGCCATAGCCTTAAAAACAAATAAAAACATCTCACATTAATCTTGCAATTTGCAGAAACAGCCTTTGGGATGTAAAAAGGAATCAGCCAAGGTACATGGGCCCAGAAACCGAATTATCACATAGCCTTACCACAGCTCTCCCTGTGCCCAAAGCCTGCGGCTCACACCTCCTGTTTTAATATGGGGAGGAATTACAGTGTGACAGGGAGAGCACGGGCTCCCAGGCTGTAAAGCCCGTGGGCTGGGTGGGCCACTTAGTGCTGCTTTTTTAGCAGGACACTTAACCTTTCAGATTTTGGTTTTTGCTTTTAAAATGGTAATGATTATATATTTGCTCTTTCTTCTTCATGGACCTCCTACAAGATCAAATGAGCTGAAAATTGTCACAAAATGTTTTATGTACAACAAAATGTAAGATAATAATATAGATAATTTAGAAGAACAAGAAAATAGTAGGGAGGCTAGAGAGATGGCTCAGTGGTTAAGAGCACTGTTGCTCTTTCAGAGAACCCAGGTTCCGTTCCCAACAACCCACTAACTCTCTGTAACTCCAGTTCAAGGAATCTGACACCTGCACACAGACATATATGCAGGCAAAACACTAATGCACATGAAATAAAATAAAATAATTTCTTTTTTAAAAAAGAAAATAATAGGGCATGAAAGTTCAACCTGCTCGCTGAGATATTTCAAACAGGCAGGGCGCAGACAGAAACACTTCATGGCAGAGTTCTTTTTCACTGGCTGTCAGTAAGCACCACATGCATGTTGAACTTGCTGCAGGCTTAGTATATCTACTGCATGCCTCATTCCATTTCAAGATAAAATCAGGAAAAAAAAAACCCACTATCTTCTTAATTTTTTTCCCTTGGAAGACCCAAAATGAAACAGGAGTCAACTGTAACAACCTGTCAAGTAAATAACGTTTCCTCCATCATTTTTCCTCAAACCAAACATCCCAATCTATTGCTCTCCCTTTAGGGACAGGGAGATGGTGGGGTGACCATCTTGAACTATAGAACAAAGGATGACCTTGAAAACCTGGTGTTGCTTGGTGCTGGCTTTGTCCGTGGGAGACAAGTACTCTTAATGAGCTACATCCCCATCCCTAGTCAAATTCTTTTTAAACTATAGGAAGGAAAACAAATGATCCTATAACATTCTAAATTTAATGAATCCATTTTGGTGAAACAGATGGCAGGGAGTAGGAGATGGCTGAGGACTTCTAAAATTAGTAAATACAATTTATATAAAAAGTAACAGAAAACTCTTTACTTTGAGGTCCATTCCTTCAAAACTACAAGAGTTTCCAGAGAAAAATACTGCAAGGTAGTGAGTGGCTGCCTCCACAGGACAATGTTCTGTCTTTCTTCCCGATCCCTTCTCTTCTTTTCATGTACGGAAGAGGGGTCTGAAAAACAACAGCAAAGAAGTTAAAACAGAATTCCTACCATCTGTGCCACATTTTCAAAGAATAAAAATAACACACCTTCCCATCTTATATCTCTAAGACTGCATAAGAAAATCTCGAAATAGAAAGGAGGTTTAACATCGAGACCGGGCAAAATGAAGGGGTTCATGGTACTAACCTGAGAGGAACAAAATTATAACAAGTATCTAAATCTCTAACAAGAAGCCAAGGACTGTGGTACACACTGAATCCTCAATGGCTTCTCACATGTCTGTCCATGCCTACCTCTTTCCACCAGTGGCAACTTCGCAACGTATTCTTAGCTATCATGGAGAAGGACAGCACAATGCATGACGGATGAGAAAAGTTTCATCCATGTCTCAGGTAACCACTCACAGCAAGTCCTAGGATCCCGAGACATGGCAACTGGTCCAATCTCATGAACTAACTGTCATGGTCGCCAGTCATGTTTAGTGCAGAGGACCAAGTCCGGGACTTCACGCATCCTGCGTATGCCCCTCTATCACTGAACTATATCAGCCCCCCCCCACCACGGCTGTTTTTTTCCCCATCACTGTTACTGAGGTAACAACAAACGGTGCAAGCACAAAACAAAACATACAATCCTATTCGTAGCCAGGTGAGTTGTGGTGCTCATCTTTAATCCAGACACTTGGCAGGCAGAGGCAAGTGGATCTGTGAGTTTGAGGCCAGCCTGGTCCACAAAGTGAGTTCTAGGACAGTCATAGCTACACAGAAAAACCCTGAAGCCTTGTCCCCAAAAAACAAACAAACAGAAAAATAAAAATACCCAACCAACTAAAACCTCCTATGTACCCTCCCCCCCCCACAGAACCCAGCAGAGTGGAACACGTTGGTATTTCTGCGGCAATTTGTCTGTCTGTCTTGAGACAGGGTTTCACTGTGGAGCCCTGGCTGTCCTAGAGTTCACTATGTAGACCAGGGTGGCCCCAGACTCATAGATATACATCTGCCTCTGCCTCCCGAGTGCTGGGATTAAAGGCCTGTGGCAGCTCAAATGTAAAGACAAACTACTTGGTCAGTGAAAGGATTCAGTGAGGAAAGGCATTTAAAGCCCCAGAAGAATGACAGTCACCAAATACCCAGGCAGTTTGCTATTACTGCTACCGTAGATTCCTTACCTGGGAAACTCCCATTGTGTTGCTCCTTACTCATTGCTACACGTCTCTGGTCACAATTTTTTCCATTCTCTGCCATTTCATAGATCAGTAACTCTGGAGGAGCTAATACAGAAAATAAATCCCAGTAATGCGTTAGAGTTGTGTGCTTTGCAACTGAGACTAAAACTGAATACAGGAGCAAAATGGCATACATCCCACATGGTAACTGTATGATGTGGTCACACTGTTTTCTCCTTTTATAACCAAGAGTTGTATAAATAATTTATATAATTCCATATAAAATCTTTTTTTTCTTTGGTTTTTCGAGACAGGGTTTCTCTGCAGCTTTTTTAGAGCCTGTCCTGGAACTAGCTCTTGTAGACCAGGCTGGTCTCGAACTCACAGAGATCCGCCTGCCTCTGTATTCTTTCCCTTAGTGTCATCGTGAATGGACAAAACAACTTGGGTCCATTTGTAACAGTATTTTTTATTTAGGCAAATAATCTGTTCTTATACAATATGCTAAAAATAGCACATTGACATTTCATTCTCAAAAATGCTCTCTATCAAACTTAAAATCTGGAATTTTATTTGTTAGAAATAACTGAGGGAAAACAGTTTTTTGTTTAGTTGGTGTGGTGTACTACTTCACAAACAAAACAAATTCAGTTTTAAAAATAAGTTTTTAAGAATGTTTATTATTTCCAAAAGAAGAAATTACAACCTAAAGGTAATAAACTAAGAAAGAAGGGTTTTGCACATCAGGTTATCAAAGCATCAGAAGCTCTTGGGTGTTAAGCTCAGAGGTAATGCACAATGCAAGGCCTTGGGTTTGCTAGCCAGTGCCACAAGCAAACCAAACACCCTTTTGCATTTTGACCATTTAGGAGAGACTAGCTGTGGTGATACACACCCATAATCCCAACACTTGGTGGCTGAAGCAGTAGAATGAGGACAGTCCCCACTACATACCCAGATCTTGTCTCAACAGAAATTAATTCCTAATTTAAAACATATTTTCTTTTGTCACAAAACTGTAGGACTAACTCTGCAAAACTTCTATTTCCCTGGAATTAATTCTGCATTTTGAGATGTGTCTAAACAACTGAACACAGCTAGGAAAATAAAAAAAACAACAGTACAGCCACTTTAAATTCACTTACTCAATAAAGATCTATCAAGTGTTCATTGGCTGCCAGTAATCATCTTAGATGCCAAACCTCAAACTTTAATTGATATTTATCCATTTTCCCAGTTATCAACATAGTTTTCCTCTTTTCTTCTTCTTCTTCTTTTTATTTTTTTGGCACTACTGGGGATGATCTTGGGACATGATGCATGTAAGTGGCTCTTCCAATGAGCCACAGTCTCAGCCCTTGAGAGTCTTCAGTCCTATTAAGACACACTCCCACACAGGAATAGACCCTACCATCAAACACATCCCACACTAACCCTCTTTCACATTTCCAGGGATTTAGCTCACTTAGCTCATTCGGTTCTCTCTGTGCCGTCAATCTGGGCTTCTTTATTCTCTCTGGCAGATAGACATCATCCAGTACTCCCCATTCCCATCCTTCACAGATACGGTTCTCCACAGCTGCATGCGGACAGTCTACACACACTCTTCCTCAGCAGCAGTGCCGGGAGCCTTCTGATTCCACGGATCAGAGAATCAGGAAATGTCTTTCATCAAGAGCACTAATGACCTCCGTGCTAGCAAATGTAAGAACACAAACCTTATCGAGCCTCTTACCTAGTGGGGTGCAGGTGAAGGGTCGGGTCTCTTCCCTATTCCTCTGGCTACTTACAGCTCCTTTTGCTTCTACTTCTTGGAGTTATTCAAAGCCTGGTCCTAGGTTCCTTTTTGTGTTCTCTTCACACTCTCTCCCTAATGATGTCATCTAGTCACTCAGCCTTAAATACCCTCTATATAGTGACAATTCTCTTTCTCTCAAAAGCATAATGTTCCACATGACAGTGCCTTATGAATATTCTGTAAGAATAATCAGATCACAGAAGGATCCTACAAAGTATTCAAGCCCAAACCACTCCTATGATGCACACACAGGCAAGCAGAAGTAAACTGACTCAGATAATATCACAAAACAAGTCACAACAAATCCAAAAGCAGCACCCAGATACAACTGGCCTTACAGCACAGCGTGTACTGACTTGTTGGCAACACACATTTCTTTCCACAAACTAGATACAGATTATTTCTTGAAGACTTTTGAAAGAAACAATCTCAATCTACATATTTTTCTTTGTAATAATTAGAAAATTGAGCCAAACTCAGGTGGTGGCGGCACATGCCTTTAATCCTAGCACTTGGATCTCTGGGAGTTCAAGACCAGCCTGGTCTACAGAGCAAGTTCTAGGACAGCCAAGGGTACACAAAGAAGCCCTGTCTTGACAAACAAACAGACAAGAAAAAAGAAAATTGGTATTGTGACTTGTAAGGCTGGTTGGAATAATTCTAATTCTTAGAGTCTACTAGGCTATATGTTTACTAACTCAGTCCCTGAACCATGGCATCCTATCAAATTCCAGATGCCCCGGGAGGACATTAAGTACCTACCTACCTTTTACCTTTTTACACTCTGTCCTTACTTCCTGTGTTTTCTAGCTGCAGGTGGTTACCCAATCCAGCATTAGCACACCCTATTAATCTCACTCATTATCATATTACTTGTTAGAGTGAAGGGCAATTTGTCCTTGAAAGTTACCAATATGTCCTGATTGAGTTGAAGCCATCAGGACAAGGATCATTTGGATTATATATCCCATGGCCACTCCCTAAGATAGAGCTTACTTATTCCTTACCCCAATTCTGCTTTCCTTTACAGCTCAAAATTGTTTAAATTTTTTACAGCTGTAAAAGAAAAAAAATTATCATCTCCACTTAAGTCTCCTCCTTCTAATTTTTTCTTTAATTAAAAAAGATTGTAGGTGTATGGATCTTTTGCCTGCATGTATGTCTGTACTTCACCTGTGTGGAGTGCCTATGGAGGCCGGAAGAGTGTAACATCCCCTGCAACTGGAGTTACAAATGGCTGAGAGCCACTATGTTGGGAATTAAACTTGGTGTTCTGCGAGAGCAGCTGGTGCTCTCAACTGCTGACTCACCTCGCTCTTGGTTTCTCTCTTTCAATGTTTCTTTAGGTAATTTAAGCTTTTGCATTTGAGCATATTTGTATAACAGCCCCATCTTAATTTTCATTTCATCCTTAAATGTTCTTCTTTTGCCTTGGGGGACTGTCATTAATTTAGTTTTTCTATCTCAAGAAGAAGTTCTTAGATGTAGGCATCCTGACTTACCTGCAATCCCAGTATTTGAAAAGCTGTGGCAGTGGGATTGCCATGAGATTCAGTGAATTCTAGGCCAGTATGGACCACAGTATGAGATTCTATCTCAATGAAACAAGACAAAACACATGATGACACAAACTTGTAACCCTAGCACTCAGGAGGCAAAGCCTGGGCGATTCTCACAAGGTTCAGGCAGGCTAGGGCCAGAGCCTGCCAGAGCCTGTGACACAGACAAACCAAAACCCAAAACCAACCAAACAAAACCTATCAAATCATACAAGGAGATTACATATAAGTGGCTAGCACTACTTCTCCATGCCCCCTCCCTTTTAAATTTCATGTGTACCGCCAGGAGATGGTGACACACGCCTTTAATCCTAGCACTTGGGAGGCAGAGGCAGCTAGAGGCAGGCAAATGAATTCAAGGCCAGTCTGGTTTACAGAATTCCAGGACAACTAGGGCTACACAGAAAAACCCTGTCATGAAGCCCCACATCCACTGCCCAAAAAAGTTATTTAAGGGTAAAAGTCTAAAGTTGGGTGCTGGAGAGATAGCCCAGTAGTTAAGAGCACTGGCTGCTCTTCCAAAGGATCCAGGGTTTTGTTTCTAACACCTATACATCAGCTCACAACTGCTTATAACTTCAGTTCTAGAGGCCCTCTTCCCTATTCCACGGACACTAAGCCCACGTGGTTCACAAACATACACGCAGGCAAACACCCACACAGATCAAAAATAAGCCAAGGGGTGGTGGTACACACCTTTAATCCCAGTATTCAGGAGGCAGAGGCAGGCAGATCTCTTAGTTTGAAGCCAGCTTGGTCTACAGAGTGAGTTTCAGGACAGCCAGGGACCCACAGAAAAACCCTGTCTTGAAAAACAAAAACAACAAAACAAAAAATCTAAAAGAAGCCCATATAAGTAGGATAAGATGAAATAAGTTGCTTTCCACAATTCAATGCAGTAGGACCAATTTCAGCCATGTGCCATGAAATACTGTTGAGTTCATGAATATGGAAGTAAGTCCCAAGTATTCTTGTTCTGTTTAAAAGATGGAAATGTCCTCAACCTAGAATCTAGCACAAATTCTCGATCTTCAGTGGAACCTACTTTGCAGTGCGAGTGCACAGTATATGTTAGTTTAGCTTATATGAGTGAGGCTGCTAAAATAAACCTTATAATAATTCCTTACAAAAATGCCATTTTTTGATTAGGTCAAAGGGCAGAAGTAGAACAGAAGCATAACCCAGAACAAACAACATTTCAGACACGAGAAATGCCTTAAAATACTGTGTTTGAAACAAAAGGTTGGTATTAAACTTGTGCTATTTTGTTTGTTTCTGGCAGGAATGCTTATAAGGCAACGCTAAGTCAGCTCACAAAGGCTCTTTGTAGGCTGTGTACGTCCTAAGACTATAATACTACATTCATTTTAAACATTAGCTCCATTTAGAATACAAAAACAAAACAAAACAAAATTATTTAGTCCCACAAAGGGGCGGGGAAACCTACCAAGTTAGTAACAAACTTACTAGAAGCAGCACCCAGATACAGCACGGCCCTAAATAACAGTCAGGAGTATGCTGTTGGCAAGGCACTTCTCTACCCTAAAACTAAAGCTTCGTGGGTAAAGGCACCTGCCACCAAGGCTAATAACCTGAGTTCAATTTCAGGTCTCACATGTAAAAGGAGAACCGACTCCTCTAAGTTGGCTCCTGACTGCCACATGCTTTGGTATGCACGTACAGACCCATATGCAAACAAATAAATATTATTTTTTAAAACAACTGTGTGATGATACAATAATAGCAGTTCCCTTAGGTAAAAGTTCCTGGAAAAATTAACAAGAGAAAGGATAGAAAAGTAAGAGCACTAAACCCACCAACTCTCATTTTCTTGGCAACATTATTCCACAATAAAATTAACATCCTTTCAAGTCAGGCTCCTTAATAACACAAGCAAGCCATCGAAGATGTCAGCTTAGGTCTCACCACCTTTCAGTAACCTTTCTTGCTTTAAGTATCTGGAAGTGGAATGGTTAAGCATACCTAGTTCTAGGCTAAGCCGGAACAGCTGACGACTCCCTACATTAAGGATTAGATTAAGGGCCCGCAAAACTGAGTGTTACAAATTGAATAAGCAATCTAAGTGAGCAATATACCCTGACTCAATGTACACAATCAGAGATTACCAGCCCACCAGACTGAATAAGTAACAGAAACTGTCAAAAGGTGATACCAGTTAAAGAATGTGTTTTCTGAAAATACATGATTTGAGGGGAATGCATGGGAAATCCCTTGAATGTTTCTGAACCTAATTTCTTAAGTTTGGGGGTGGGGCGAACTGCTTGCTATGTAGACCAGACTGGCCTCAGACTTCCTCCTGAGTGCTGGAGTTCTATGTCTGCATGTATTTTGATATCTGACAGGGATCCTGAAATCTGTCCATGTGGATGTAAAGGATGACTGTACCATAATGTTTAAAAAGATCTTTAAACACTACCAGGGCCATGGAACTTTGAGTATTCTCTCTCCTATCAGTGCCTTTTGTAACCTACACATAAATACCTAAAGGTTTCTGGAAAAACTTGTGAAGTGGTCCATGGAATGAGACAGCATCATTTGACAAACTGACTGCTTAAAGTTATTGTGAATACACAAAAGCTACCATGTATATAAGAAAATCTTGCTCCTATCTGTCCCTTACTTAACTAGCATTCTCCTTGTAAAATATAACCACTGGGGGATGGAGAGATGGCTCAGCAGTTAAAAGCATTGGCTGTCCTTCCAGAGGACCTGAGTTCAATTCCCAGCAAACACATGGTGGCTCACAACCATGTGTAATGAGACCTGGTGCCCCCTTCTGGTCTGCAGGCATACATGCAGACAGAAGACTATACATAAAAGGCATGTGCCACGACACTTGCTTTATTAAAAAAAATATATATATAACCACTGTATCAGCTTTTTAAAACACTATATTCTTTTTAAGATTTAGTTATGCTCATGTGTGAATACCTGCATGTATGTATGTGTACCATGTATGTGCCTGGTGCCAGCAAAGGCCAGATCTTCTAGAGCTGGAGTTACAAATAGTTGTGAGATGGCATGTGGGTGCCGGGACCTGAATCTGGGTTCTCTGGAGAGCAGTCAGTGCTCTGACCTGCTGAGCCATCTTTCCTGCCCCATCACCATATTAGTTTTGCACAGTGAACCATTCTTTTTCCAAACACTTTTTATTTAGTGCATGTATATGTGGGTACATAAGTGCCACAGCCCCATGTGTAGAGATCAGAAGACAACTTGTAGGAGTCTGCTCTCTTCTTCAACACGTGGGTTTTGAGACTCAAACTCTGGAGTCAGGTTTGGCAAAGGACAACCAGCCTACAGTCCATGACCCCAGAGAAGCTAGGTAACAAGGAGAACACTACGAGAAACATACATGGATCCCCTTAGGAAGGGAAAATAGAGAAGAACTCTTGAGAAAATTGGGATCATGGGGGGTGAAGAGGGAGGGTGGAAGGGGAGGGGAAGAGAAGAAGGGAAGAGGGGGAAGAAAATATGAGGGAGAAGAAAAGAGATTATTGAGGAAGCCATTATGGGGCTAGCAAGAAACCTCAAACCAGGGAAATTCCCAGGAATCCATAAGGATGAGCCAGCTAAGACCCTAAGCAATAGTGAAAAGGGTACCTGAACTGGCCTTCCCCTGTAATCAGATTGATGACTACCTTAATTGTTATCACAGAAACTCCATCCAGCAACTGATGGACACAGATGAAGAGTCACAGCTAGCACTGGGCTGAGCGCCCAGAGTCTAGTCAGAGAGGGAGGAACAATAATAAGAGCACAGGGATCAAGACCATGATGGGGATAGCCACAGAGACAGTTGACCTGAGCTAGTGGGAGCTCACTGGTTCCCGAATGACAGCGGGGGAACCCGCATAGGCCCAAATTAGGCCCTCTGAATGGGGGTGATAGTTGTGTTGCTGGGGCAATCTGTGAGGTCACTGGCAGTGGGACCAGGATTTATCTCCAGTGATTGAACTGGCTTTTGCAGGCCATTCTCTTTGGCGGGGGATGATACTTTGCTCAGCATATATACAGAGGGGAGGGCCTTGGTCCTGCCTCAAAGTGATATGACAGACTTTGTTGACTTCCCATGGGAAGCCTCATCCTCTCTGAGGAGTGGATAGGGGGTGGGGTGGGTGAAAGGTGAGGGGAGCAGGAGGAGGTGTGAAAGAGGGAACTGGAATCAGCATGTAAAATGAGAAAAGATTGTTTTAAAAAATTACAAATACAAAAAAAAGAGATAATACGTAAAACAAAACAAAAAACAAAACAGAGTTTCTAGAGACAACACACTCTTTAAAATTTATTCTAGCAGGGAGCGGTAAAGCACACCTTTTGCCCTAGCAGTCGAGAAGCAGGTAGAGCTCTCTAAGTTTCAAGCCAGACTGGTCTATATAATGAAATCTAGACCAGCTAGGAGAGTTCTCTATAAAACAACAACAAAAACAAACAGCCAAAAAAACCTCCAAACAAACAAAAAAGTTTATTCTAGGTGTTGGGGTTTAGCCAGCAGCTGAACCTATGATAGTTGGCACAAGGCTCTGGGTTCAATCCTAGCACCGCCCCCGCCCCCCCTAACAAGTTTACTCTGAAAGAATACTTGCACATCCCTGTGAAAGCAGACTATCAACATTGCGACCGCTTCAGTGTGTCCAGTTCCCAGAGTCACACTACCACCACTGCTTCCCCACGGGAGGAGCGAAATGTGGCTGTGGAGTCGTGGAAGCAAAGGATCAAAACAAAGCATCTATTCTTCTACAAAGACTGCTTACTTAGAATGACAGTTAGACAAATGGCCTTGTAGGTGAAAATTAATAAAAATAGAGTATCAGTATTACAGCAGCTCAGAAAGTTCTTTGTATCAGGAGGAAGGAAAAGAAAAAGCTCTTCCCCATGCATTTGTAACATCAGTAAGAGGCACGTTACAGAGCTCCTGTCATTTCCACTTAAATGATAACATTTCACAATACCTGATACAATTGATGGTGATCTGAGACTATTCTGGAAAACATAAGTAATTTCCTTTCCTTAATACATCCTACTCAACAATTTTTTAGAAATTTTATTTGCGACAGGTTCTTACTATGTAGTCCATCCCAGTCTGGCTTTGAATGTAGTATCCTTCCACCTCAGTCTCAAGCACTGTGACCACAGGTGTCCCTGTCCTGGCTTTCCCTGTGAATCTCACTGAGCAGTTTGTTTCCCTACAATTTATAGGATTAAAGAAGCAAAATCAGGGAGGGAAATCACGGACATGAGAAAACAGTGTTACGCAAACCAGGCTATTACCAAAGCTCCCCAGGAGGCCTGAGGACAACTTCAGAAGAATGGAAAGAACACTCCAGTCTATTCAAGATCTCAAGTCTACTCCAGGCTCTGGCATTACCTACTTTAGAAGTCCTGAGGCCAGCCAAGCACTGATAGTTCATAGGCCCTAATTTCCCCCTCTATTAAATGAGAATGCACTAACTATGCATTTAAAGAGTTAACTACAATTCTAAATATTGGTTTTAGTAAATAAAATGGGTTCTTACTTAATGTAAGCAAAAATGGGCTACTTTTAATGATTAGTCAGTTATGCATACACACTAAAAACTTCAGTGTTTTCTGTACTTGGTAATTCTCAGCTGACAATACATGATGACCGAGAAAGGTCAGAATTAAACTCTCAAATGCAAAGCTATGCACATCTTGTAGCCACTTACTTATTAACTAAGGTGACTAATTTCAAGCTACTCTAGACTAGCTTTCTTGTGTTCAAAAACAGGGCAAAGACCATCATCATAAATATGGGTAATAGTATATTCAGATTAATAAGATATGATATAAATGGTTTAATTCTGAAGTACTCCAAAGTAACATTATTCTCCACTTATGTATTTCTAGTTCCTGAATAAAAAAACCATACTTGAACTTACAGAGAGACCTCACAAACACTATCTCACCAAACACTTTGACAGTCCTATGAAACAGAGTGAGCCCTTTTATCATGACAATCAAGAGGAGCTTGGAACGCTGGGTAATTTGCTAATCATTACTTAGTAAGTGTTGGAGCCCAGACTTTAATCCAGGTCATCTGATTTAAAATTTGATGATCTTTCTGCATGCAGTGGCCTTTAACCTCATGAGGCAGAGGCAGAGGCAGAGGCAGAGACAGGTGGATTGTGAATTTGAGGCCGTTCAGGGCTACAGAGTAAGAACTCGAAATCCTAAAAGAGGGATTTGTGTCAAAGTTAGGAAGACAAAAACAAAGGATAACACAATAAACAGAACGTGAGAAGATTTGGGCTGGGTGTGGTGACACATGCCTTTAACCCCAGAGACAGGAGGTTCTTTGTGAGTTCCAGGACAGCCAGAGCTACGACAGCCAGAGCTACATACAAGAGTCTGTCTCAAAAAACAAGAACTAAAGAACAAGAGAAAGAAAAGGAAAGAAAAAAAAAGTTTGGTAGTTGTGTAATCAATAAGTAAATTTACTAGATTTTAAAATTAATGATACATCAAACTTACAATTCCACTTGCCAAAATACTTGTCACCTCATTTCAAAGACGTGTCAACAATTTGCTAACTCAAAAACTACGGCTAATTTGAGAAAATCAGATGAAACTAGCTGCAGCTAGATTGGTGAGCAGCACTGAACCATTTGCTAGAGTAGTTCAGACATGAGTTTATGTGTATATTTGCTTACTGAATGTGTACCTCAGGGATTTAACTGTATTATTAAATGCATCTAAGAAACACGGTCCTAAAAATGGATCTGTGTTTTAAAATAATGTAGGCAAATAAGCTAAATAGGAGAAATTACCACTTTAGAGTTATTTTGCACCTATACAAACTTTGTCTGGGATACCGAGGGTCAATAAAAACATAACCTTCGTCACACAAACTGCTGCCTAATAAGTTAAGTTTCTCCCCTAAAATCAGACCCAATGACAACACAGTTCATAAATAGTAACAGCTGGAATACAGATGGGCCCAGAACTTGGGAGGCAGAGGCAGGCTGATATCTGAGTTCAAGATAGCCTGGTCTACAGAGAAACTCTGTCTCAAAAGAATAAAGCAAAACAAAACAGTTGGAATACTAAATTCTTCATTATGCCAAGAGAAACACCGGGAAAGATCTCTAAATGACCAATCAGTCTGTCTACAAAATGTCTACAAACGTCAAGGAAGAACTGAAAGTCAAGACAGGAAATTATATTGCCAATATACATGCACAGCGCCATTCTATGCATTATTACATTTTTTTGATGGGGTAGAAGAAAAGCAAAGGATGGCTACGTAAAATCAATTGAGAGTCAGAAGTGTTAGGTATCAGGAGACACAAGGCTATACACGCTTTTTGAAATTGTAAAGATTTTTAAGTAGACCACCCTGCCTTGCTGCAAAGTACTTCCAACTGCAGTTAAATACAAAATTTGGGGATTAGGGGTTTGGAAAGGGCAGAGAAACCTTTCTCTGACAGCTAGAAGAAGAGCCAAGGTTCACAGTAAGAGCTCTGAAAGGCGAAAGCCCTTTCCTTTGGCAACTCTATATCGTCAAGACACCCTCATGCCTGCGCTTCATGGGGACGAGAAACAGCGCGTTAAAAGGTCCTGGAGATGAGCTCGGTCATCAGCTTATTTCATCAGGACACTCCGGGAGGAGGGTGCTCTGGAGAAGCCAAGGACAGCTTCCAAGCCTGGAACGAACGGTCGGGAGCATCTGGGGCCAATGTCCCAGTAACCAACCGCGGAGAGGTGTCCCACATAACCTGACTACAGTCAGGCTGACACAGCCTGTCAGCAGTGACCTGAAACACTTCTCAAGTGAAAACAGCGTGTTCTGTATCTGCACCGCCCAAGTGTGAGAGCCACGGAAGAAGCCAAGCTGGGGACTGCGCCCCCGACTCCCCGCTTTCGCCTACCTACCCGCTCAGACCCCGGCTTCTCCGGATCTCAGGATCCTGGAAGCGGCTCCCAGCACCGACTCTCACACCCGCCGCTGGGCTCCGGCCAACCGGAACTCACTCGCGTCACTTCCGGTCCGGTCCCCCGAGGAGCCCGCCTCCGAAAGAGAAATGTTCCACCTTCCTTGAGACAACCCGAGAGGGTCCTCGCGGGATTTCGGTTCGGCTTTCTCAATTCGGATCCTGTGGGTGTGACAGGAGGAAGGATGACTGCGCTTTGTAGTTCCTGATCCGGAACTAGTTTCTCTGGAAACCCGGAAGAAGTGATTGGCGCGCGTGAAGCGTGTTCCTTGTTCAGGAGTGGAGAACCACAAGGCGTGAGCGACAAGTAGTGCTTCAGGTAAGTCTCGCCTCCTTCCAGGACGATGGAGAGGAGAGGAGTGAAGTTCTCTCCCTACCGGAACGTATCTTATCTTATCCCACAGTCTGCTCCCTTTTAGCTACCACATAAACTGTCTTGATCTTGCCCGTTCAGCAAACCTTCCTTTGGAAGAAGAAACCAAGATGCTGGGAAGGGGTAGAACCCAGAATTTTAGTGTCGAGCAAAGCCTCTTCGTTTAGGTGGCGTTGGTACGCTGTCCTAACGTGAGAAAATGGAGAGCAGGCCTTACACTGTAAATACTAAATGTCCGTTTTCGAGTTGTTCAGCCTTGCTCCGACAGGGAACGAATTCTAAGGATGGATTTAAAAGTACTTTTATTTATTGGTACTGTGGTGCATGCACTTTTTGCACGCTAGGCAAGCGCTCTACCATGGAGCTTGTTAATCCCATAGATGCGAGGAGAAAGACCATCGACCCATATAATGGCAAAATTAATTAAAGGAAGCTTTTTTTTTTTTTTTTTTTTTTAAATTCGTGCACATGGGCTGTCTTTCCCTCATGGAGTGGCTCAGGAGATCAGCATCGAACATGGGCAAGAGAAGAAGCTTCACAGTTCAGGAGTGGAATGTTTCCAGATGGGACATTTGGCAGGCAGATAGTGGGGGGGGGGGGTACGGAAGCAGAACATAAGCATAAACCAAGTAGGTCCTAACAATGTTCTGAAACAAAGGCATGGTTGCCATATCCAGGAACAGACAAGTACAGAACCTTTTGTAGTTAAGGTTATAGGTTATAGGTGGGAGCCGGGCGGTGGTAGCCCAGGTCCTTAATCCCAGCATTCGGGAGGCAGAGGCAGGTGGATCTCTGTGAGTTCGAGGTTAATTCTGGTCTACAGAGCAAGTTCCAGGACAGGAACTAAAGCTACACAGAGAAACCCTGTCTTGAAAAACAAAAACAGACAAACAAAAAGTTATAGGTGGGCCATAGCCCAATCCTTGAGAAACAAATTTAATCATAAACAGAAATTAATATAGTTATGTTTTTGCTATAAGATGGCTTTCAAGCCGAAGATGGAGGCAGGTGGGTTTATCACTATACCTCATCAAGTTGCCCTGTCTGGTCTTGAACTTGGGATGCTCCTCCCTTAACCACTTCCCTCAAAGATTGGAGTTAGCAAAGTTAAAAGTTTTTTGATAAGAAATAATTAGGGCACTGTCGGTAGAAATAGTGGAGATGGGCTTACAGTAATAAACACAACAGGATTTGGTGACTGACGCTATTGGAACACAGGAGGGAAAGTACAGATTTTCTTAAAAGTCAAGAACACAAGCCAGGGCTACACAGAGAAACCCTGTCTCAAAAAACCAAAAAATAAAGGAAGAACACACAAAAGGTGGAATGCTCTTTACCCTGGGTTTGATGATCAGCAAAAAGAACTCAATCAAAACATAAAAAATACTTGGAAACTCTGGGTGATGAAATCTAACAGAAACTGGAGATCCACATGGCCAAAGCATCCTGTATGTGAGGGGATTTGGGAATAAATGAGATTGTTCATCTTGGTGCAGGGTAGAAAGGAAACTGTAGGAACATGGGAAGAGGGAGGAACCCCTCACTCTGGAATCTGGTTGAAGCCTTTTACCTGGGAGAAGCAAATATGCTAACTCAGTTAACAACTGCTTAAAGCCTGTGTCCCTTCCCAGTTGTCTAGGAATCTCACATGAAACCCCATTTAAAGGGAAAGGACTGTGTCCCAAGACTCTGTGCAAGCCTAGTGGTTCCTGATTGTTTTGTTGGTTTGTTTCAAGACAGATGTCTTTGTGTAGCTCTGGCTTCTCTGGAACTCACTTTGTAGACAAGACTGGACTCCAACTCACAGAGATCCACCTGCCTCTGTCTCCCTAGTGTTGTGATTAAACACATTGGCCACTGCTACTCTGCAGACTTCTGTTGTTGTTTGTTTGTTTGTTTGTTTGTTTTTTAAGCAGGTTATAATTCCATCCAAGACACTTTCTGTCCAAAGAGAGAGGAGAGAGTGAAAAATAATGTTTCTGGGCGCCCACCCTTTTAAGATATAACTTGAAAACCATCAAAATGATAAAAATGATCTATGTGGCTAAGACTAAGACAGTGTGAGTCTCCATCCCTAGGAATGTCTTGTTTTCTGAGACTTTTTGGTTTTTCAAGACAGGGTTTCTGTGTAGCTTTGGAGCCTGTCCTGGAACTAGCTCTGTAGACCAGGTTCTGGCCTCAAACTCACAGAGATCCCTCTGCCTTTGCCTCCTTAGTGCTGGGATTAAAGGCGTGCGCCACCACCGCCTGATGGAGACTCTTCTTGAGCACGTGTCCACATTTGGTTATGTCTTAAGGGAAGATACTGGATCTGTCTTGTCTGAGTATTTCTGGGAGCCATTTCTAACTGGAGGTTTCTCTCCTGCCTGCCAGTTCCCAAATAACCACTCTGAGGCTTAATATTGATTACAAACTGGCTGATGGCTCAGGCTTGTTGCTAACTATTCTTTACATCTTAAATTAACCCATTTCTGTTATTCTATATTTTTTTTTCTTTTTTTGGTTTTTCGAGACAGGGTTTCTCTGCAGCTTTTTTAGAGCCTGTCCTGGAACTAGCTCTTGTAGACCAGGCTGGCCTCGAACACACAGAGATCCGCCTGCCTCTGCCTCCCGAGTGCTGGGATTAAAGGCGTGCACCACCACCGCCCGGCTTGTTATTCTATATTTTACCACGAGGCTTGTGCCTTGTTACCTCACATCTTGCTTCTCCAGTGGCTGCTGGCATCTCCCCAACTCCATCTTCTTTCTCCCTGTATCCTTTGCTTGAATTTCCCTCCTGGCTCTATTCTGCCTTGTTGTTGGCCAAATCAGCTTCTTTATTAACCAACAGTAATAAAACATATTCACAGCATACATAAGTGCATACCACATCATGTGTCTTTTTCTCTGAACCTTTGAGCTTAAAAGTCTATATTTAATAAAATCTCCATCTTCTTTTGAAACTCTATTTCTGTGATGAAATCACAAATCTCAGTTTTGCTTGAGTTGAGCTCCCTAAAAGATGAAAGGAACTCCTGAGAGTGACAGTGTGGAGCAGGGACAACCTGACAGACTTTTTGCCTGTCAAGGCCAGCTAGAAGCAGAGAGAAGTCACCTTTGTTTTGAGAGCTCTCTCTTGAGGCTTTGCAACAGTGCCTGGAGCATAATGAGTCCTCAGAGAGTACTAATTGGCTGGTTGGTTGGTCTGTTGATTGATTGATCAATTGATTGATTGATTTGAGAGGATTGGAAAAGAGCTATAGACCAGTGCTGTCCCAGTGTGCTTCCATTCCCCCACTTTCTTTGGGACAGGGTTACTTTATTGTGATTCTTACTTGGCCCCAAACACATGAAACTGTTGAAAGATACATCAACTTGTCTGGTCTTGCAGGTTTCTTCAGTGATGACAGTGTCCTCTCTCCCAGTTTGATAGAGTGGTTGCTAGCCACTTTCCAGATTGTTGATCCTTAGAACTGAATATTTAACCATAAGTTGAATGTACCTAACTATATGGCACTACTGGCTACCACATTGGATAGCATAGATACAGACAGAAGGGCCAACAATATAAGATTGTATAATACTATCCATATTTCCAGGCAAATACCAGGTAGTTTTCTTAGGAACTATCAGATAGGTAAGGTGAGCATTGGGTCAGAGTCATGTTAAATAATTCAAAGAGGAAGGTTTAAAGTTTTAAAAGTCATTAGGAAGTGGTGCACAACACTCAGTGAAACCCAAAAAGATACAACTGTGGTGGCAATGACAATGTCTGTTTTTTTGAGATGGGTTTCTCTGTGTAACCCCTGGCTGTCCTGGAACTTGCCCTGTAGACCAGGCTGGCCTTGGACTCACCTACCTCTGCCTTCTGAGTGCTGGGATTAAAGGTGTGCACCACCACCGCCTGGCAAATGCCTGGTTCTTTAGCACTTTTGGTAGCGTGGTGGAAGAAAGGGACCAGAACATGGTGATTAGGAGAAGCAGATAATTGAGGTTGGAATTGAAAGAAGAAAATTATGTCATGGTGGGTCAAAAATTTTAGAAAAGAATTTTTTTTTTTTTTTTTTTTTAAGATTGGAAAAATGTAAAGAACCCGTGAAGTAGATCATTGCAGAGAGCGTGGCTCAGGAAGTTACCAGGAGTAAGAGAGCTGTTGAAACACGCTTGGTGAAGCAGGCTAATTAAAAGGCCCAAAGAAGAGGGTTTTATGGACACACTAGTTTTTCTGGGTTGTTAAAGGTTGTCTGTGACTGACTATGAGCACTGTCAAACCCTGAGCTGACAGTGAGGATGCAGAGAGAGACTGGAACACCCTTGAGAGGAGTTAGTCTGAACAGCCTGAGGCTTACTAGTGACCTCATGAAGTGTAGGGCCTGAGTAGGATGTATTCATTGTTCTCTCTTTACCCTGCTTGTCACTGATGCACGTATTTTTAAATGAGATCGAGCAGCTTTTTGTAATGGCTGTTAGCTTTTTTAGAATTCAGCCACATCGTCTCTGATTGATCCTCATTTTCTCATCTTTAAAAATGAGAGTTAGAGCTTCATTTTAATGTTTAGAACAATAAATATATCGCCCTAAGTAACTGATGGTCTGAAGATGGGTGAGCTTCTTTGAGAGTTTACACTTTTTGGAGCTATGCATACCTTGGTAAATTGCATACGCATTAAAGGATGTTGAGTCAGCTGTGGTCGAGGATGCCTTTAAGCCTAGCACCCAGGAAACTGAGGCAGGACAATCACTGCTAGGCTCAAACCTGGAGTCCTCTTGCGGCTTCCTGCATGCTGGGACTACAAGGGTGGACCATCATGCCTGGGCCAAGGAATAATTTTTGAGGAGACATGAACTGCTTTGAACCCTCATTCTTGTCTACAAGGCCTAGTACCAAGTGTGATCTGAAGTCCAGCTTGGGCAGGCACTTACTAAGCAGCTGTGCTTCTTTGTGTACTTTCATTTTGGCAGTCTTTAGTCAACCTCCTAGCTTTATTCCTTGTTGTGCACTGACAAAAGCAGTTCTATTTTATTTATGCAGTTATTGAGACAGGGTCTATGTAGCCCTGGCTGTTCTGAAATGCTCTATGTAGAGCAGACTTGCCTCTACCTCCCAAGTACTAGGGTTAAAGGCATGCACCACCCCCACCTGTGAATCCATTTTAGTTGACAAATGTATCGGTAAAGGTTATAGTATATTACCCATCCTGTAGTAGACGCTCTGTAGAGAGGTTAACTTTCCTTGTCTGGTATATGGTATATTTGCTTACTTTGCCACCTAGAAATTGTGAGGACTACTAATTCCACCTGGCAGACAGCTACCAAACATCTGCTATATTAGACTTCTCTCGGTCTTAGTTTCTCTGTTCCCCCACCCTTTGCGTCATTAAAATCTGCATACAATGTATACCTTGATAAGAGTTATAAAGAGGGAGCTAGGTTTGTGGGCACATACCTGGAATCCCAGCTACTGGGAAGGCTGAGGCAAAAGGATCATGATCATGTTCATGAGCAGCCTAGGCAACTTAGCAAGATACAGTTTTAAGTAGCAGAAGCAGGAGTGAGTCTCACCAGTGGAGAGTCCTTTACCTAATATGCAGGAGGCTCTAGAGCAGTGGTTCTTACCCTGTGGGTCATGACCCCTCTGGGGTTGAACAACCCTTTCACAGGGGTTGCATAGCAGAAATTTACATTACAGTTCATAACAATAGCTATTTTGCAGTTATGAAGTAGAAATGAAATAATTTTATGGTTGTGTGTGTGTGTGTGGGGGTGTTCCACAGCATGAGGAACTGTATTAAAGTGTCAGTGTAGTTGGGTTTTTGTTGTTTTTTTTTTCCTTGTCTGAGACAGGGTTTCTCTAGTTTTGGAGCCTGGAGCCTGCCCTGGAACTAGCTCTTGTAGACCAGGCTGACCTTGAACTCACAGAAATCCGCCTGCCTCTGTCTCCCGAGTGCTGGGATTAGAGGCGTGCGCCACCACCGCCCGGCTGTAGTTGTTCTTTTTACCCTAGCCCCCACGCTGGAATGCCAAAATGTAGTTGTTGGTTTTACTCTTTGAGGGCCCGCCACCCAGCTCCCAATTCAATACACACTTAGAATTTAATTCTAGTTGTGAACGCCCAGCCTTAGCTTGTTCCTAGCCAGCTTTTCCTGAATTCCCGTCTACCTTTTCCTTTCCTTACTTCTCTATCTTACTTTAGCTCTTATTCCAAGGCTGCTGACCCCTCGCACCTCTCCATGTTCTCTTGCTCCTCCTCTCCCCTCTTCCCAAATTTCTTCTATTTATTCTCTCTGCCTGCCAACCCCGTCTATCGTTTCTCCTGCATTGCTATTGGCTGTTCAGATCTTCATTAAACCATCAGGTGTTTTAGACAGGCAGAGATTCAACAGTCTCACAGAGTTAAACAAATGTGTTAGAGGATGGGTAATGTACTATAACCTTTACCTGTAGGGTTGTCAATTAAAATGGATTCACAACCAGATGGGTGGTGAGTTCCTTTAACCCTAGCACTTGGGAGGTAGAGGCCAATTTCAGGACAGCCAGGGCTACACAGAGACCCTGTCTCGATAATCAAATAAATAAAATCGAATTGCTTTTGCCAGTGAAAGGAAGAAAAGGGGTCAGTGAACTGCCACACTAGGAAAATGTGCTTGACCCCTAGCCTAACAACCTGAGTTCAGCTTCCTGGACCCACATAGTGGAAGAGAACACACTCTGGAGGAAAGTGGCCTCAGACCTCCATACATTCTCGTCCATGCGAGTGCACACCCTATCTGGAAAAAGAGAGGAGAGAGACAGAGAGAGAGAAAGGTATTGCTTTAATCACTATAGACTTAGACTCTGGTTAAATTGTGTGCGTTCTCTTTATGTATATTTCTGTCTCTCTCTGATTTCCCTAGCTAACCTAATAGAAAAGTCAGGCTTTTATTTAATCATTTCCATTTATTTCAGCACTCTGAAAGGTCTGTGCCTCTAACCAAGTCTAATCCAGACATCTATAGTTTGATGCTTTCTCTTTTTCAGGAGCTTGGTGCATTGTTACTATCTTTCTTAGAAATCCAGCACAGCACCACCAGCCCTGGATGGCTTCATCCCTGAAAAATACTCATGCTGTAAATAACCTGACATTTGGATCAGAGTTTTTTTTTTATTATGTATACAATAGTCTGCCTACATGTATGCCTGCAGGCCAGTAGAGGGCACCAGACCTCATTACAGATGGTTGTGAGCCACCATGTGGTTGCTGGGAATTGAACTCAGGACCTTTGTGGAAGAGCAGCTAATGCTCTTAACCACTGAGCCATCTCTCCAGCCCCTGGATCAGAGTTTTTGTAGTATAAAGTGATCTCTCAGTTTGAGAGCTAATACTGACAATGTCATGTAATCATATGAATAATCAAAGCATGCATACCGACTCTTAAACGCTTGCAATTACTAATTCACTTGGGTTTAAATAGATAGCTGAACCATCTAAAGTTTCCACTATAAACTTTGACCTGCATTTGAGCTACATAGTTCATGTGGCCACCTGATGTACAAATAAGCTTTATGGTATGTATCTCTTTAGTGACTAAGAACTGTAATTGAGGCTGGAGTACTTGCCAAGCATGCATGAAATGATGGGTCTGATCCCCAGCATCACATAAAACCATGGTGGCATATTCCTGTAATCCCAGCACTTGGGGTGTAGAGGCAGGAAGATAAGTTATTGGTCCGCTCTGTCTTCCTGTGGAGTTCAAAGCTAGCCTGGGCTATGTAAGACCCTCTTTCGAAAACCAAACCAACAACAAAACAAACAAAAAAGTGTTACTGAAGAAATCAGTTGTGCTGGGACAGGCCTATAGTCCCAGCACTGCTGAGGCTGGAGGATCAGAAGTATGAAGCCAGCCTGGGTTACATAATGAGATCCTGTCTCAAAAAAAAAGAGCCCTGTTCCCAGTCTGTCATTGCTTAACTCAAAATATTCCTCATAACAATTCCCGTAGGAATATTATATAGATCCTGGTGGCTAGCTTCAGAAATGTAATCTAATAGTTTTGAACAAGGCAGAGGGAATGGGAGAAAGGCAAGGTCTGCCAGAGCCATTCTCTCTACGCTGAAGCTGGCCAGAGTCCTGTCACTTAGCATATGTTAACATGTGTTTATTTTATCAAGAATAATAGGGAAATTTATGTTAAAGTAAGTGTTCCTATCCATTTAGGTCGTGTATTGCACAGTTCTTGGAGTGTTACTTAAGTACTGTAAAAATGGTGGCTTCATGCATATAAATGCTTGGACACTACACTAGAGGAAGAAACTGATGGTCGTTTCCATTAACATAGAAATTCAAGCCAGGCTGGTTGCTCAAATCCCAGCATTTGGAAGGTTAAGGCCAGAGGTTTGTGCAAGTTCAAGGCCTGTCTGGGTTGCAGGGCATGGTGGACTGCAGGATGTCCCCTGTTACAGGTGGGAAGGAGTGAAAGGACTCAGTGTGTCTAGGATAGCTACACTGTAGAAGGAGCGGTGGGTGGGCTGTGCCACCCAGCTCCCGCACAGCTCGCTTTACACCCGAAATAACAACACAAATTGTATTCATTTAAACACTGCCTGGCCCATTAGTTTCAGCCTCTTATTGGCTAATTGGCTAATTGCTTAACCCATTTTTATTAATGTGTGTAGCATCACGAGGTGGTAGCTTACCAGGAGAGAACTTAACCTGCATCTGTCTCGGAGAGGAGAGGCATGGAGACTGCCTGAAGCGTCTGCCTGACTCTGCTTTCTTTCTCCCACAATTCTGTTCTGTCTACTCCGCCTACCTAATTTTCTGTCCTATTAAAGGGCCAAGGCAGTTTCTTTATTAACCAATGAAAGTAACACATAGACAGATGACCCTCCTCCATCACTACACTTCTAGAATTGCTGAATTTAAGAACCCACTTCAAATACTTTGTGTTCAGATGTAACATGAATTTGTATTAGGATCTTGGATAAGTTTCCATCCATGTTCATTTCTAATGCTGAAACTTTGTTTATAGCATCTTGACTCATGGCCTAATGTACCTCCTACAGGCTTACTATGACAGTGAGAACCACTGAATTATGAAGATAGAAATTTGCACTGCTTTCCAGAGTTAGTTTTTATTGCTTTAGGCTCCTTGAAGGGGGTCCCTGTAGGTGTCATGCAGCAGGGAAGCAAATCATGTCAAGAAATAAGAATGGAAACAGTGCAGATTGACTTCATCAACCTGGATCAGTGAACTGTCAGCATATTTAAACACAGTACAATTTGGGAAAAGGTTTCCAGGCAACAATTAATCCAATTCCAGGTGCATGATAAACCTTAGATTTGTGACTACATAGAAACTCTTACGAAGTACATGTGACCATGAGGGTGGGTTCTATAGCAAAAAGATCTAGAATGTAGTGTGGTCTCTGAATGATAGCATAGAGGTCAGCCGGCCATAACATACTTGTGAGATCTATTCTAAGGATGGGTAATGGTCTAGGAGGGAAGAGTCTGGAATAACCATTCTGGAGAATTAGGGTGAGGTCTGTTGCTTTCTGATGGAATGCAAGTATTTTTTTTTTTTTTTTTTGTATCTCTTCCATTGAGGAGACAGGCACCTGTGAGATTAACATCCTGGTTTTCTTAAGTGCTACTCTGGTACAAGGACCACTGGACCCCCCAACAGTTCTTTTTTGTTTTGTTTTTCAAGACAGGGTTTCTCTGTGTAACAGCCCTAGGTGTCCTGGAACTCACTCTGTAGACCAGGCTGGCTTTGAACTCACAGAGATCCACCTGACTCTGCCTTTCAAATGCTTGGGTTAAAGATGTGCTCCATCAGTGCCCAGCTCCCCCTACAGTTCTTTAGGCATATTGGCCAAGTCATCATTTCCTTTTCCTGAATGGTAGGGTTTTTAACTGAAGAAAGTCTGCTGACCATTCAAAATGGCCAAAACTATTCCTTCTGGATCTTTGAATCATCTAGTACTTGGGGATGGATGGAAGCAGGGTCTGTGCATAAGACCCACAATGCATCTTGCCTTTCCTCTGTTTGACTTAGTGTGGCTCTCAAATATTGTTTGTTGCTTGTAGGTGGTTTATCTGAATAGCTTGAAACCCTAGTTTTAGATAACAACTTTTTTTCTTTTCCCTTAGGTGCTCTCCAAGTTCTTGGTTATGGAGTATTTGGCTCATCCTGGTACACTCAGCTTGGCTGCTGGAGTTGCTTGTGGCATATGCCTGGGCTGGGGCCTCCGGGGTCACCTTGGCGTGTTACCCCAGAACTCAACAAGTGAGACAAATAGAGACACCAAGACAGAAACCGAAGCAAGCATTCCTGGGGAGAGTGGGGAGTACAAAATGATTCTTGTGGTTCGAACTGACCTAAAGATGGGAAAAGGGAAGGTTGCTGCCCAGTGTTCTCACGCTGCTGTTTCTGCCTACAAGCAGATTCAGAGGAAAAACCCTCAAGTGCTCAAAGAGTGGGAGCACTGTGGGCAGCCCAAAGTGGTGGTCAAAGCTCCAGATGAAGAAACCCTCATCGAATTACTGACCCATGCGAAAGTGTTGGGACTGACTGTAAGTTTAATCCAAGATGCTGGACGTACTCAGATTGAACCAGGCTCTCGAACTGTCCTGGGAATTGGGCCAGGACCAGTAGAGCTAATTGATGAAGTTACTGGCCACCTAAAACTTTATTAGATGAACTTTTGTGTAATGGTGATTCTGTCTGAAAAGTATGAAGCCTGTCAGTAATAAAAGCTTAATTCTTGCTCCACTTTAAAATATGTTCCCATGTTCTTCTGTCATGTACTGGACCATTAATATCTTGAGTTTAAAATCCTTTTGAAGGGCTAGAGAGACATTTCAGTGGCTAAGAGCATTTGTTGCTCTCGCAGAGGTCTCGGGTTCAGTTCCTAGTTATCTGGATGGCAGTTCACAACCACCCATAGTTGCCTGGGCACACATGTATACATACAGGCAAAACCACTGTACACATAAATCTGAAGAGTAAATGCATGCCTTTATAATCCCAGCACTTTTGAGGCAGTGAGTTTGAGACCAGCCTGGTCTAGAGAGCTAGTTCCAGGACAGCCAAGGCTACACACAGATACCCTGTCTCCAAAAAACAAAGCAACAAAAAAAGAATGAAAATACATTGTTTAAATGCGAGTGATAGATGCTAGAACAGTGATAAGGTCGGGTGGAAAGGGAGCCATGTTTCCCGTATATAATTAGGCCCCTTTGTGTTGATTACTCTTCAGTCAAACCATGCTGCTGTTCCTGGCCTTTTTTGAGGACCTGGTTCAAGAATCATAAGGCAGTTTTTCCCTGCTGCTACTTTTTGAATGACTGATAATCTTTTTTAATTAAGAGATCATTACGTAGACCCATCATGCAATCATAATTCAGGTTTTATCTAGCTGAATGTTTTGGAGACGGCATAATCTTGAACTTGTGGCATTTCTCCTGCCTTGACTTCCCACATGCTGGGACTGAAAGCATCAGCCATTATACCCAGTAAATTTCTATTTCAAAGTTGAAATTTTATGACCTGTGTAGCTTTTTGATGCTTATTTCTGATCCACTTGGATAAAGATACTTTACAGTGGTTCTAATATACAAGCTATAAAAATTCCTTTACATCAGTGGTGAAACCAGTGAGTTTGTGAACTTTATGGACTTTGGAAATGTGAGAATTTATGGTCACTAAACGACTGTAGTTGTACGCAATCTCTCCTGAAAATGTTAGGAACTAAATAATTTTATTACTTAAGGGCATTTTTTTCTGACTAGCCTGGAACTATGTTGAACAGGCTGATCTTGAACTCACAGATCCTCCTACCGCTTTCTCCCAACGCTGGGATTAAGGGCTTAGCCAGCATACTTGGCTACATAAAGCTTTCTTGACAATCTTGCTAGAATCCATTGTTCTTGATAGCTCCAGAAGATTGACAGTTATTTCTACGTTCACTATATCCTTTAAAACAGTGATGTCAAGGAGTATAAGGTCGTAAGTGGAAACTAGGCAGAATGATTAAACTGTAGGCAGTTTCCAAGTTATAAGGCTTGGCGCATTTTTATCATGCAGAAGCATAGACGGCTCAGGAGTAGTTAACACTGATGCCACAATAGCAACAGTTTCTAAACAGAATGTTTATACAGGAGTCAAGTGATGCAATCGCATGTAACTGAGTTGAACTCACTTAAAATACACGGTTATGACTCAGGTAATTTATGAGACTGCTGCACTACAGCATGACTCCACACTGACAGACTGCATTCCCAGCAGGATGTCTGGGGTAGCTGATTCAAGGACCTGTAACAGTGAAAATTGTTAATTCTGGTAACAAATCACAGTGTCTGTTCACCTGTTCTTGATGTGTATTTCATACACTCTTACCAAACAGCCCTCAAGGCATACTCTACAGAGCCCAAGGAGTCTTTATGTGACTGTACATTAACTTGAATGGAAGATACTGTCTTTTCTCTATCTAGTGTGCCCACTGATGGGCTATTTGAATGAGTAGTCATTATAGCTTGCATGGTCCCGCGTTTATAGTAGTTTCACTTGTCCTGAAGAAGCAGTTAAAAAGAGCAGTACTTTTCCCTAGCATACGTAGGGGAGGGGCTTTGAGAACTGCAGAATGCAGGACAAGGGAGTCTTCAGGAGTCCTGGTAGGTTGCCCATGCTTCAGTAGATGGTCTAACATGCAATTGCACATAAGCACTGACTTGGGAGAAAGTGGGGATGTTAGGATCATAGTAAATTGAAAACATGTATGAAATTCTCAATAAAAATTATTAAAATCATTTTTTACCCACGACTACTCGTGTTCATGTCTGGTTGTCTAAAAGGCTAGTATATAGTGTCACTTATTTGTGAACTCAGTTTCATGGAACATTTTTACTTTTATAAGAACTGAAACGAAGTTAGGAAGGTGGCTCTGCAGTTAAAATCTTGAAGAGAACCCATGTTTGGTTTCTGGCTCGTAATAGAGGATCCAGCACCCTTTTGTGGCCTCAATGGGCACCAACACTCAGAGTTTGTTTATGTAGTGGCTATTTTTATATATCACAAAATCAGAGAGCTTGTCACAGAATTTCTCATTAGTCTTCCCATTTCTTAGTTCCAGCAACACTTAACTGTTTAGTACAGTTTTCAGTTTCTTAGTCTAGAACCTACCCCAGTGATAAAAGAATGTTAATGAAGATACCTTGTTTAAAATAGTTTATTACCAACTTTCACCCCAGCCCAATCCTTGGATGGGCACTATGATTTGAAGATAACCTGACAGGTGGTGTATACTTATAATCCCCACAGGCAGGAGGCTTAGAAAAAAAGGATCTCAAGTTCAAGGAAGGCCAGCATGGACTAGATATGGAGACCCTGAATCAACAAACCAGTAGGCTAGAGAGAAGGTACAACGATGAAGAGCAATGTAGAGCAATAGAGCCTGGTTCAATTCCAAGCACCCACATGGCGACTCACAACCATCTATATGTAACTCCAGTTCCAAGGGATCCAGTGCCCTCTGCTGGTCTTGATCATGAGGCACCGATATGGTGCATGAACATAGAGGAAGGCAAAACACCCATACACATAAAATAATTTGCCCAGTAATTCTGAAAAGCACTTGGTATACTGATAAGAAAGTCAGCAGCCTGCTGACTGGCTGGCACATTACCAAGGTTTGTTTTAAGTGTTGCCCAATATGGACGGTTTAAGTGGCAATGTGGCATCACAGGATAACACTACATGATTAGAACAGCGAATCTGTTGGGGAAAAATATCCTCAATAAAACAATTAAGAAAACAGAGTAGGGCTGGAGAATGGCTCAGTTTTTAAGGGCAATGACTGCTCTTCCAAAGGACCCAGATTCAATTCCCAGCATCCACAGGGTAACTTAACTCCTGTCTCGGGGGATCTGAGCTCCTCTTCTGGCTTCTGAGGGCACTATGCACATGGCACACAGACATACATATAGGCAAATCACCCTTACATATAATAAATATGATATTTCAAATTGCTTCTATTCAAGAAGGGGAAAGACAGAATCATTCCACAAGTACAGGAAAAGTTAACAAGCTGACTTATATATCTCTTGACTCTTTATGATGAAAGGCAGATAGAGATCTGTGAACACCGTGTAGCTCTGGCCCGAACAAATGGTTTTCACGTTAATACTAACTCCCTGGGGGGGTGTGTTTTAAGTTTTTCTAAGAAAAAAAAAAAAAACTGTGAAGCTCAGATAATTTGCCTGAGTGTTACAGAGCAACATAAGCTAGGCACTAAGGTAGAGAATTAAGTCATAATGAAATAAATTTAATATTTTTAACCATGGCAAATATTTAAATTTGGTACCCTTTAAGCTCATGATAAGAAATGTCATGCTAACTACTTTTAAAAATACACTTTTATTTCAAGTTAATGTAACATGATTTAGTTAGGTGAAAATGCTTAAAACCTTGAAGTGCCACTTCATTAAAATGCTGGAAACATGACAAGTAGCCTAATTTAAAAACTGCTTTTAAGACTAAAGCATAAACTTTCTCAACTATACGCATGTAAATGACACAATGCATAACTTTCTCCATAATTCCCTCTATGACACCCTGTAATGCTCCTGCAGCATCCAGTATAAAACCATGGAAACGTCTGTTCTTCTGGTGTGAGATGTATTTAATTAAAACTGCAGTTCTACATGTTATTTCCACAGTCCAGTAATTTATTTTAAATTGGAGTAATTTCAAATTCCACAAACAAAACTGAAGAACAACAATATTTTGTTTGAATTCTCTCTTCTGTACACTCAGTGATCTAAAACACCACAATATCCAACATACACAAACCTCAGGGAAGGGTTAGTAAATACACACGTGTGGAATCATGGTGCTCTTTGTTCCTGAATGGAATGGTCCCACAGAAAAAGCACAGGATACAGCACAACATGAGGGCACCTGTTACACATGAAGTGAGCAAAACACACTAGCATTTTCTATATGCGCAATGGGGAAACCTGCATAGGTTAAAGGGCCTTTTATGCTCATTTAAAAATCATCAGGCAAGTTGTCTGTATGCATTTTTCAAATAATTTGGAGAGCGTTGTGATCCAATGTAGCATATGCTAATTAGTGTTGTCTTTGTTGGCATTGACAGTCTTGCATGGTCACATACCAGTATTTTCACTTTAGCTTTTCTTTGAATAAAAGAGATTTAAATGCATTTAGACAATACATATTGAAAGCTGTTTACATACACTAAATTTAAGAGATTCAGTATTAGAGTTCCTTTGTTTCTTTAAACACTACAGAGTGCAAATCAGGTTCTTCACAAGAGATTGAATAGTAAGCAGTTCTTCAAAGAATGAGGGGGAGAAAAAAAGCCCACATGAATACTATTCCCCTTTGAAAAGAAGTTCTAATGATGCGGAATGTGAAAATAAGGTTTTAACATAGGCGATCCAAGTCTATAGTTAGAAACAAAAAAGTAGTCCTTCATGAAATAAAGGTTACGAGAACACGTTGCCTGTTTCCCCGTTTATAAACTGAGAAGTGGGTAGACGATGCTTCAGTATGAAAATAGGAGACTACAGGATCAGCTTCCATCTTACATGCTGTACCCAAAGCCAGGCTGTGGCTGCCCATATGGTGGTGCAGTGTAACCATAACCAAAAGGTGCCTGGGGAGGGACTGCCACACTGGGTCCTGCTGTTAGCATCAGCTGGGGCTGACCTAAAAGTGACACAGAGGAGGAGAATCTGTTAGCACCTAGGTTTAGCACTATAATCTTTCCCACTCCAGCAGCGCAATCACAATTCACTGACTAAGTTGTAGGGGGCACTTTCAACTGTCCCGGTTTGGAATAGTCTCACCCTGAGAAGGTTCCTGCCTAAAAAAAAAAAAAAAAAAAGCCAACTGTGCAGGACTGAGGGCCACAACATCCTATATTTAAAGCAGTAACACATGCACATTTGACATTTACCAGGCCATACATCTGCCAACAAGCCTATTACATAATACACATTACATTTAGTGACAGTAACTAAAATTTTAGCACAGGAAAACTTTACAAGTTGTTAATTTAAAATCTCTGATTCTAAACATCTGAATGGTAATGAAACCTAATATGGTTCTAGCAAAGAATCCAGCGCTAATTTAGAGACAGCAATAGAAAAAACACATTCAAATATGCACTAGATATGCAATGCATTAGGCATGAAAAACATGAGAACGTATATACCTTCTATCAAATACTTGTTGATGAAGCTGAAATAGTTGCTGACCACATAAAGAAAACATGACACGTAAGGAACTTTTAGAGAGAGAAACACAATACTTCCCTAGCCCTGCAGATCATCTCCCGCTAGAACAGAAGCTATCTTTCTCCCAGCACAATGGACTCCTCCTTTCTTGTGGTACAACCAAAATTGTCTTCAGTGAGTTTTGGGGTTTTTTGGAAACTGGCTTACCAAAGAATCACCCCTAGATTACCTTGAAAATTCTAACCCTAGTTCACTCAAACACCATGAAGGCCCAGTCAGTGGACACCTACTAAATAATCACAACTATCATTTTTCCCTATTTCAAAGATGTCAGATCTTATTTAACATGTTAGGTCTAACCAGTCCTTCATCAAAACTACCCTGTCTCCTAAATTCCTCCAAACAGTTTATCTGTAATAATAATAAGAAAGATTCCTATACTGTCATTTTCCTTAGTTGTCTGAAACAAAAATGGTCATAATTTTATACTTTCTTCTAAAAAACATCTGGCTATAAAACTTTTAATCATACTCTTCAAACCCAATGTTTACCAAATATGAAATACAAAGAATAAGTAACCCACACAGGCTAGTAGAAGAGGAAGTCAACTGCTTTAAATACTTTAGGGTTTGGACGTTCTACCTCTCTGGAAAGTTCTCAAGTGGAAACTCAACCCCCATTCTCTGTCCTAGATAGATTTAAAGTGAGGATGGAGTCTTTATGCAAAGACATCCATGGCATATTGGTTTTTCTAAAAACAGAATTCATTGTTGTTTCTTTCTTACTGACTTAGAGAAACAAATAGATCAGTCATCAATCTGGCAACAGATTTTTTTTTTTTTTTTTTTTTTTTTTTCCAAGACAGGGTTTCTGTGTAGCTTTGGAGCCTGTCCTGCAACTAGCTCTTGTAGACCAGGCTGGCTTCAAACTCACAGAGATCCACCTGCATCTGCCTCCCGATTGCTGGGATTAAAGGCGTGCGCCACCACTGCCCAGCAACCTAGACCATCTTTAATGACTATTTTTGAGATATTCTATGCACAGAAGATTATTAGAGTGGAAAACATCAAAGAGTTTTAAATGGTCCTCAGGAGAAAATACTAATAGTTGGGAGGACTATTCCTTAACTCAGCTTGCTACATTTAAGAAAAAAAAGAGACAGATTACCATAAACGATGGGCTGTGTCTCTGTAGCTTGTTCTTCTTCTTTTCTCAATGACTCTGAAGCATCTAATTTATCCACCTAGAGAAAAAGAAATCATGTTAGTTAGAACCTCAAAAGCATTACAAACTTAGGTTTATGGCAGAGAGTGGAAAAGCCTTAGTATGTTAAATTATGTCAAAATAAAACAGACTGGCAAGAACATTCTCAGACCCCATCAAATTCAATGGCAATATTCATACTTCAGTAAGGGTGGTTTTCAGCACTGTCGTTAAAACCCCTCAGGCAGGAGGGGTTTATAAATGCATAAGAGCTCACACCAGGCTAAGACTGGACATGCTGGGATGCAGCCTGAGCAAGGGAGGAAGTGAGAAGGAAGTGTACACACTATCAGAGGGAATAAGAACTCACGAACCATCAAGACTTCCTTCCCCAAGGGAATAGGTTTGCAAAAAAGTGAACTGAGTCTAATGGCTAGATTAAGTACTTGAGCAGGATACGCTGCTCTGCCAACTGTGCATAGCTACTGCTGAGGCTTATATTTTACAGGCTGAGCAGTCTCAAGGAGCTCCAAATTTCAATCTGACTGTATAATACCATTTTCCTTAGTTATCTGAGACAAAATGATTAATGGTACATGTTTTTAAGAAGTAACTAGGATTGTCTGATCTGGCTCTTTTAATGAAGCCAAAGAAATAAATGGCTTCTGTATACTAGCTAATCAAAGCAGGCAATATCAGATAGTATCAGTCTCAGTGTATGACTGAAGGGCCGGATGGCTATTACCCAGCTAGATGGCTTCGCAAACCACTTTTTCATCCATTGGATTTCCTTCTCTAGAAAATGAGGCTGAAAGAAGCTGGAAGTTCTCTGTGGAGCTAACATAATTTCATTCTGTAAGTCTGGGACACACACTGAGAAAAATAACAGGATTCTGGCATTACAGAATCCTCTGTACCACATACTTCTATTGCCTTTACACTAGCCTATAATTATATTTCAAACTATGTTTAAAAGTTGGCATCTGAACCAGTTTTTCTCTACAACTAAATTTCAAATCTCAGTGTTCTATGTACTGTTTTTAAGGCCAAAAGTGTGGTAAGATTGTGAGTGTAGAGAGGAACCTCATATGTTCTCCCAAGAGACAATGTGGAGAGGTGAGGTGGAGGAGGCACACGAGCAGACATGTAGATCCGTGAAACAGTTGTGAAAACTAGATCTTTTTAAAATGCTAAAGCAGACCCCATGTTCTACTGGAAATTTAAAATAGCATCTTTGAGTATACACACAGGCACAGAAGGTTAGGGCAGTATTTTTTGTAATTGTAAAAATTACATGTACTTGTTTGAGGATAGGGGATGACAAACAGGGCCATGGTGTGCATGAAGAGGTGCAGGGTGTGCATGAAGAGGTGCAGGGTGTGCATGAAGAGGGTGCATGGTGTGCATGAAGAGGGTGCATGGTGTGCATGAAGAGGTGCAGGGTGTGCATGAAGAGGTGCATGGTGTGCATGAAGAGGGTGTAGGGCAACTTGCAGAAGTCAGTTTTCTCATTCTACCATGTGGGTCCTAGGGACAGAATCAAGCATCAGTCAGGCTTGACAGCAAGTGCCTGTCCCAGCTGACACAGCTCAAGACAATGGTTTAGACTCACTCTAATTGCTGCATGTTAAAAGCAATCTGGGTCTAACCCAGTCTTGTTAAAGGACTTCTAAGAAGTAAGCTTCAGTAGTTTGTCTATCCTAGGAAAATGGGTTTGCTTTGTTTTGTTTCAAGGTTTGTGGGATTTTTTTGCAGGGGAGGAGAAAGAGTTTCACTGTGCATCCCTTTTGTGAATGTGGTCTTTAAGTCAGTTTTTTTTTTGTTTTTGTTTTTGTTTTGTTTTTTACTTTTAGAACTTGTTTAAGTCAGCATGTGGTGGTGGTTTGCTTTCATATACTATTTTCTTATTTTATAGCCTATACTATAATCATGTTACAAATTATCCTACTATCAAATTAAAGACTACTATGGAATGTAAAGATTATGTGAAGTACCCATTATTTGGCATCCGAATTTACAAGACAAATTATTCATCTGTACAATTTAAGAACAGCTATGCCATCAAGATCATTTGGGGTTTGCTAACCTAGCTAATATGTGAGGCTAGTCTACAAAAGCTATACAGGGAACATGGATGCCTGCATATAAATAATTTCTAAGATAAAGAGGAAAAATTAAACCAAAAAACCCAGCACTGCATAATACATCTCCAGACTTTCAAGGAAAAAAAAAAAACTTAAGTAAACAGACACATATAAAAGTTAATGTCTGATTAAATGTTGAACACAGGTCTGCTAGAGAAACACCATGGGAGATTAAAAGAGCCAGCATTATCCAATTGCCCAGTCATTGACCTAGGCAGGGAGGGAGGAGGAAAAACACAAATCCCAGAGGAGAAACACCAACATAAGCAAAAATGTTGATGTTTATATAATGAGACAGCCTCTGGCACAGGAACATCCAATTTTTATTTAATTAGCCCAATTTAGATTGCACAAAAAGAAAAATCGGAGGTTTTTATGAACATAAGCTTTTGTTAAGAGCTGTAACAAAAGTTTCTGATCTTCAGATTGAAGAAAAATTAAACATAATTATGTCACTGAAATCAGTTCCATTGGTAATATTGGAAATCTACTAAAATGCAAAAGGCTTTTCCACAAAGACTGCAATATGCTGCAGAGTAAAGTCAACATGCAGTCAGTTATTTTGGTGTATGTGTGCATGAAAAAAAGGCAAAAGTACTGAAGCGAGAAGTGAGATCTGAAGATGACTGGTGCCATACAGGCTCTCGAGAAACACACACAGCCCACAGCAATGCTCTATGTTTCGGAGTAGTATGATGTAATTGCAATGACTTGTACATGCTTGATTTAAAACAACGCATAACACTACAGTTCAATTACCCATTTTTCACACACACGCTTTCTAACTGCCTTGCTTACTAGCTGCTGAAGGGTCTCACACACAATGCATTTTACTCAGGTTTGCCCTAAGTTCCAGTGGTGACTCCAGTCTGATGAACAGAATCCCAAAGCATTGGATCCACCCAAGTTCATTTAAATTTAACACTCCTTTACTTCCCCACCACTCCCTATCCATAATTTTACACCAGGCTTAAGTTTTAAAGTTTATTTTGTTTATACTGGGATGGAGACAAGCCAGTGAAGAAAGCAGCAACCAAATGGTGCCTAAATTTGGCATTCTTGGATATTGAGCCAACTAATCAACAAGACAGCAAGTTTTAGGTAGTTTCTAAGGAATGCCTTCTTACAGATATGTGTTAATATTGCCTTGTTATTAATATTAACAATCCATGTTGCTTAGCAACAGTTACAGCAAGCTTGGCTCTCTCATGATTGAAAAGATTTTGGTTCCTCTTAAAAATGGACTAGCACCATGAGAACTGGACACCTGGAGAAACATGAGGAAAGTCTCTTCTGAAGCAGCTAGTATCTCTTGTATCTACTTTCAGCAAAAAAAATTAGTAAGAATCAAGAGATCAGAAACTGGATCACAGTCCTTCAATACCACAAAAACCCCAGAAAACAAACAAACAAAAAAATCCCCACAGAACTCCAAAAGCCTCTTAGGGCATGTACATACAGATATAAATTCAACAACTGTCAGGCAAGCTCACAAAATAAAAAAGAAGATGTTTCAATTTATTTCAAATATTAAGAGAGTCCTACTACAGTCCAGATACCCTGATAGTTTGGAATTAATATTGAAACTCACCACGCTCAGTTTTAATAATACATTAAAGAGAGACTGTGAACCAACTACTGATTAGCCTCCTGCCCTTCCTAAAGCCTATTAGCCGATTAGTAGCAAACATCTACTAATGTCCTACAGCTCTATTATAGTTATGTTTCAAGGGACTTGCAGAGGCTTAGTGAAAATTTATTGGGGGGAAAGCAGCAGCAGCAGTGTAGAAAAGGAAGGAAAAAAATCATGCAAATTCCTTAGACTTAGTCCTCCAGACTTAAAGATGGAAAAGAATCAACTTTCACCTTTTCCTTTATTGCATCAACCTGCAAAGGAATTCAGAAGGTGCAGCTTAGAAAAAAAATCAAATTCCATATTGAGCATAAAAAGGTAGAATCAGCAACAAAGGTTCAAGGGAGAAACATGTACCCACTAAAAAAGGTAGGCGCCAAGTGGAAGTGAAGGGCAAACGGAAGCAAAATTGAGAACCTTTAACTTCAAAGCTCACTGCAGAAGTATTTATGCTAAGTCAGTGTGAAAGGAAGCAGTTTAATGGCTAGTAATGGACAGCACTTAGGTTAACAGCAGCCAGGTCTCAAAAGGTGGTATTATGCATAAGAAAAGAAGCTCATCTCCCCTATGGCTAAGCTGTGGTAACTGTTTAATCACACTGAACTTACATATAAAATATTACTCCTTAAAAAAAAATCTAGGTGCAACATGAGATGTGTGATCCCCTAAGGAAAATCTCTCTATACTGAGGGCGTTAGTAGTGTTTCCCCGCTTGTATTCAGACACGCTGAAGAGATCAGAAGTGAGACTTCAATTTTAAGCTTGATTTGCTCTAACAAAATCGATCTTTCAAAATCATTTACATTGTCTACGCATATCTAGTAACTCAGGGCAAGCAAAAACTATTCTAACATCAAAAGGAGATGCTAAAATGAACAGTAAATTTTATAAAGTGGCTGTATCTTCAGTTTATTTAATGTGTATTTAGGAAACATAGTTAACTGCAAATTACCTATGGTTTTTTAAAATTGGGTATCTGATTATCAAAAAATCTGTGATGATTATTAGCAGGCTGTTTATACGATGCAGCTTTCCCATGGGAAACAGGTAAAGACATGAAGTCAGGAACCAAACAAAGGTAATCTATACAAGTATACATGGAAATCTGGGTTTTATAGGAGTTAATTTTAAAATGCTATTTTAAAAGATTTCAAACATTAAAACAAAAAGTGCTATTCTCTTTAAGAATATAGAGGGCAAACAATGACAAGTTTGAGTTCCCTTCCTAGTCATGGCATCTGTTATCTCTTAAGAAAAATTCCATGTAATAAGAACATTTTATGATCAATAATTTCTACTTGAGAAAAAGAATAAAAAATATGCATGTAGCAGTAAAATTATTAGTTCTGAATATACTTCTGACCATCATTACCTTGGTCAAATATTCCTTCATAACCTGGATGAAATAGGGCATGGCGAAATCCATGATATTGTGCCTCCATGCAGTTTCCAGGACGACGTCTGGCCTTAAGAGATCATAACAGGTAAAGAGACAAGCCCCGAAGCACTCTCTTTTTTCTTCCTGCAAAAACCACTGTAGAAGTTCTTCAGCCAATTCTGTATCTTTAGATTCAGAGGCATACTGCATTGCATCCTATTCAGAGGAAACAATGAAGGGCAGAGGTTAACCCAAATATGCTGACTTAAACCAGTCCTAAAAGAAAAAGAAAAAAAAAACCCACCAAAAACCACAAACCACTCACTTAAAGACCACATTCACAAAAGGGAATCACACTACCAATTCTCGTACCCATGGAACTAACAGCTCGATCACATCACTTGTCCAGAAACCCCCCCCCCCCACTTTATCAACCTTGTAAAGGCTGTCTTTCTTGCACAGCTCTACGCTCTGTTTCCAGCGATTGTTGCCTTTGAAGAGATAAGCAGCAATTCTTCTGAATTCAATGAGTTCGTGTTTTTCCAAACGCTGAGCAAGTGAGATATTGTCAAAGTTGTCATAAGCATCTATTGATGTTCGCAGAGCCTTAAGAGATGAGACAAAGTCATTCAAAAGTCAACTAAAGGCTTTCAGTTTAACATTTATTTTGCACAATTCATTTTGATGTAGGCAATTAGTGGATAGCATGGAATATAGCAACATAGAGTCAAGCATCAAACTACAAAAGTTGTAGCCTATGTTCAGGTGTGAACTTTCTTCATCTACTTCTAAAACAATAAATAAAATCCTCAAATGCACTGTACAATTTTCTAAAGGCACAATTTTCTCCAAGGTTTCCAGTATCGATACTAACTTGAATAGCTATGGAACTCACAAGGAATATGTAATATGGACAAGAACTTATGCTGTCAGGAAACTATTCATATAATTTAACATGATATTCACCCTTACAGATTTGGCTCTGAGCCTAAAGGAAAATCATGGTGAGCCAGATGCCTGAATCTGAGGCAAGCCTGGTCTACCAGGCAAGTTCCAGTCGGTCAAGAATAAGTGAAACTAAAAAAGGCAATTACCTTAAAAGACAAATACTAAGATATTATGCAAGAAAAGTAATAATCAGTTAAGTCCACTTAAGAGCAAGTAAGTTTTAAGGACTAACTGAAAGAACCTAGGCACCCACGTGTCTGTTCTTTTATAAACGTAAAGATAACAGGAGCTTTTGCTACAGAACCTGTTTAAAGCCAACTTTAAGCCTAATCAGGACCTGACGTCTTAAGTAATTACAAGAATTCATAGGTTTTACCTGGTAATCTTCTTCCGTAATAAAGAGGTTGTTCAGTGATTCATTTACAGACTTGTTGTTGTGGTTCTGGACGGAGCGCAAATATGGTTTCACCAGTGGTAGCTGTTTAACCTTTAAGATAAAGTTTGTTAGAAAGGTAGCCATGTTGTAGAAGGTCTAGGACAACTGTTATCCAAGCACGGCAAAATCTTCACTATGAAGTTCAGTTTAAAATGGTTACCTTGCTGAAATAATTGACTGCACGAGTGTGATCCAACCGTGGAGACAGCACCATGAGCAAGTCATTTAACAACAGAGGCTTGAATTCTAAGTAGAACTGGATTGCTCTGTAGTAGAGTTCCACATTGGCCACCTAAAGTAGGAGAAATCCATGCATTAAAAGTCAGTTGCTCCCCCAATGAGCCTTCTCCTTCCACAGCTATACCCGAGGGTACATACCTTGGTAATGATATCCTTGAACTGTCCTTCCTTCCATGCATCGGTGGGATGATTCATCATGGTGATTATGGCATTATCATATTCTTCATACTTGTCATACAGGAACACCAGCTCTGCCCAAAGATGAGCTTGTTCTGCAGCTCTCAGCACCTGCATAAGAAGACCAGTCGCTTAAGATGTAAATCTAACTTCTGCTACCTGTCAGCCTAATGAGGAGCATGGTATTTTAATTATTAGAGTTGCCTGGCAGTGGTGAAGACTGGTTACCTTAGGAATATTCACTCTCGACCAGAACAACTCCAGGTGCTCCCTCATTTTCTGTGGTTTGAATTTAGAATACAGAATAGCTAGTTCTGTGAACATTCCCATGTGAGCTCGCTCCAGTCCCAAGGCTGCTTCCAACATGGTGATGAGTTCTTCAAAGTATCCACGGTCCTAAACAGAGAAATAAGCAATTAGAGGAGAGAACATGTATGCAAAGGTCTCAATTCATATGAAGTCCTGGTGTTCATTACCTGATAGTAGTTGATAAGTTCCTCTAACTCATCTGCATGTACTACAATATGAAGCCCACACATTTGAGCAAGACGGAACTCTTTTCCATCTACACAGGCAAAGCAGACCTAGAATAAACATTTTTCATTATGAGAATCCAAATGTAAATGTAGACGATTATTCCAACAGAAAACTTAAGTCATCATTCAAACTTGGGTTTAGATTACCTCCTTCCAGGTTCGGGTACTATTAGCTTTTCTAGCACCATCAACTGCTGCCTGATATTCACCAAGGTGAACAAGGGTAGATGCCAAGCGTCCAAAGTTAGAAACATTATTGTACAACAGCTTTGCAGCATCATACATTTTTTCATCATAACAACGATCACCAACCTAGGGATAAAGGCAATCCACGATCAGTAAAATGTAAGTCTCAGCTCAGTCCTTCTTTCAAATTCCTATCTTTGCATTGAACACATACACACTCTGTCTCTCTCTAAAATGTTGATTCTTCCAAAGCAACAAAGTTATTCAATCACTGACTTTCACATATGTTTAAAATGTGAAGGTAGTAAGACAATTCAGTTAGAAAAGTGCTTGCTTGCCTTGCAAATATCAGGATCAGAGTTTAATACCCACCACCCACATAAAAAGCCAGGTGTGATGGTGTGCTTGTGATTCCAGCACCGATGCAGTGACAGAGCAATCCTTTACACTTGCTGGCCAGCTGGCCTAAACTACTTATTGACACCCAGGCCAACAAGAGACCCTGTTTTTTGTTTTGTTTTTAAAGTGGATAGTGCCTGAGAGGTAAAAACAGAGCTTGTTCTCTGGCCTTTATATGCACCTACATACAAGCATCCCACTAAACACCACACACACACACACACACACACACACACACACACACACACACACACACACACACACACAGGAACCCACTTGCTGAATATGAGCGTTATTTGGCCCATTGATGAACTCTTCTAATTCTGCAAGGCGGTTTGTTTTAGCCAGCGCAAATATCAATTCTGTCTCCACATAGGACTCTCGAGCCTTCTTTCGTGCCATCTGCAAATACTTCACCAGTTCTTCCCAGTTTCCTAAAAGAAACAAATAAGCCATAAATTAGCATCCTTATTTTATATTTCCAACCAAATATGTAAGATCTGCTATTTGTGCCCCCTACATTTTTTTTCTTTTTTCTTTTTGAGAGACTATCATGCTACATTTATGTTTATGCTTGCTGGTCAGCTGGCCTAAATTACTTTACACCCAGGCCAACAAGACACCCTGTCTTTCAGTGGATAGTACCTGAGAGGTAAACACAGAGCTTGTCCTCTGGCCTTTACAGTATCTACATACAAGCATCCCACTAAACAAACACACACACACACATTATTATGATGATGATGATGATGCCTAGGCTGTCCATGAACTTAAGGCCTCCTGTCTCAGCTTCCCAACTGCTACGATGGCATATGTACATCACTTCACCAATTTAACTCCCTTTTCAAAGAAACAGTACACAGAACAACACATAAAAATGGATATGCCCAAAAGTACAAAAATTCCATTATATGCCTGTATTATTATTGATCCAAAGAGTATCTGATACCTTTGATACATACACACTTAAAAGTTATATATCAGAGCTATATCACGATTTTATCAGACTTCAAACTAAAATTAACCTTCTCCATAGATCTAAATTCACACAATGCAGTCAGTGTTTAGCTGGATTAAGATGCTGGGCTGATAGTTTTCACAAGTAATCAAGAAGTATTGAACCTCTATACAATTAAAAGTTAAGATACCCAAATATATGGCTTAGTAATTTTCTGAGGTCTCAAATACACATAGATTAGAAGTCATACCACTGGTGTTGGCAGCCTGAACAACTTCCATGTAGGATGAAGGATCATCAGCTTTGATGTAAGAATCAATGGCTTCCTTCACCATTCCTTTCTGCAACTGAGCTTTTGCAAGTTGACTCCAAACAGCAGGCTCATTGCAGCGTTCAGCAAACTCATATGCACGATCCAGGTTTCCAATATGTTCAATTAAGACCTGGGCAACATTTTTGAATTGGTGTTACAGTAAAAAAGATCTTACATGTTTAAACTGATAGCATTTTATGATTATTTATGATTCTACTGTGATAGCAATCTGTACACACCCTAATAGGACAATATATTCTTTACATCAAGAGAAGGCATTGCACAGTTATATTAATTTATCTAATTTCAAGACCTACCTGAACTGCTGAAGTATTGACATCAAACTTCCGGAAAATAGCAAATGCTTCTTCAAACAGTTCATTGCTGATGGCAATGTTAGCAATATCTGGAGCATCATAATTATCCAGGCGGTTAATATACTCCATAACACGTGTCCGATCAGCCTTAATTGCAGTGAGGATGAGGAGATTTTGCAGATTCCTTTAGAAACCAAGATATTCAACCACAATGTTTAAAAAGTGTATCAGTGGCAAGGAATAACCAGTATGGCACTAGAGGGTCATTTGTCTCAGGGGACAGGTGAGAAGAGGTAAGAGTATTAGGAGAGTAACAAAAACTGCCTCTAATTTATTTTCTGCTCCTTACCCCAAACCAACAGGTCACATTGAAAGACTGAGCAGAAAGTTAGTGCAGTCCTCTGGCAGCGTACCTGTGTTCACTGAATACAGAGTTATCAAGTACAATTTTCTCCAGGAGTTCAATGAGTTCATTAGGAAGATCTGCTGTCATAAAAGCCTTCACAGTTACTGACACTTCTTCTGGGTCCTGAGTTTCAGACAAGGCTGTCTGTACAACCTACAGAGGATATGCATGGTATAGTTATAAAAACAAAAACAAAAAAACCCAAGGTCTTCTTAACAATATATTGCCTAGTAAGAATAACTTGATAACTTCTTATTAGAAAAAAATCTCAAATAGGAGGAAACTACCCCTAATTTACTACTCAACGATCTTTGTACACAAATACACATGAAGACACATTATGCTACTAACATTAGCAATTACATAATTTTTACTTTCCCCTGATAAAACACTATCCATAATAACACTTATCACTATTACTTAATGGCTTCTTATTTTCAAATCCCAGATGCAGATTATAAAACGAACAACCCTGGTTTTGGCTACTTTCATAAGCCCAGATGCCACAATGACTGCAGGAAGCTTTGTATCTTGGGAAGGTGCCTTGGAAATGCTTCCTGGGGTTAGTGGAAAACTCAGAGGTAGTAATCTGCTCTTCAAAATGCTGTACCTACATGCCTACCAGAAGAATTTAAGAATCATTATAATAACAAGTAATAATTACCACTTTAAATTCGGGACTTCAATATCATATAGGTATAAAGACTTCAGCTGTGGTGCTGTGGTTCTTTATTTAGATTTAGTATCATTGAATTGGGCACTGTGTGTGCTATTATGTACCATTCCTGTGGTTGTGTGCATGAATGTGTGTAGGAGCATGTGCATATATCAAAGGTTGTTACTACCTGTCTTGTCCAGTTACTCCTCCACTTTATTTTTGATAAAAGTCTCTCCCTGAAGCTAGGATTCTTTCATTTGACTGGACTGGCTTACCAGGATGTACCAGAGATCATCCTATCTACCTACCATGGGAGTTAAATACAGGGGCCCCTAAGCCCAGCTTGCATGTGGATGCTAGGGATGTGAACTCACGTCTTCACACTTGCAAATGGAACCATCTCCATGATACTTACTTGGAGATAGGATCATGATACAGTCATAGCTCAAGATGAACTTAAATTCACATTCTTCCTCTCTCAAACAACTAAGTGCTGGGACTTCAGGCATAAGCCGTATTTTCCTCCTCCCCCCCAAAAAAATTACTTGGATTTTTTGTATTTTGTATTATCAATCCTCATTGGGTGCTGACTTACATGAAGACATATTTTAAATGTCTTCAATTTAGTCATGTGGTCAGGTAATAATTTGTAGTCAATCCTAATTTATTTTCTTTTAATTAAAGACAATGAATTTAATATAATTGTTTTAGATTTCACTTTCCTTGTATTTAATATTTAGCTGTATAATTAATTTTAATGTTCTTTCACTTTTTCTGCTCACCACTATAGTCCTATATGACTCACGTGAGTTTATGGGTAAATAGTGAAAGGAAAGTATTCCGACCCAAAGAGAAGAGAAACACTTTTGCCATTTTTACCTGGTCAATCAGTGGTCTTCTGTATGGATTACTTTCCAGTAGCACACTACCCCACAATTCTGGATCTTTACGACGGACCAGGTAGCGGGAAAGGCTTTTGAAGAGGGAATTCTCATTACAAACCTAATTAAAATAGCAAGGGTTAATGTCAACACAAGAAGTAAAGACTATAGAAGACTGAAAGTTATCTGCAAACTTGCCAACTCTTGGTTCTGTAAGACATCTATTACTTCTATAAAGTCTTGGGAATGCCACAGTCAGATGTATTCACTGAAACTCAACAATGGAAAAAAAAGAATTTTTAGGGGCTTTAAAAAAGCATCCTAATATTACATTAGTTTATTTATTTTTTTTTTTGAGATGGTGGTTTCATATACGAGAGCTTCAAATTCTTATACCCCTTCCTCACTTCTTGAATAATGGAATTACAGACATGCAATACCATACTCAGCTTATTTTCAATGTTCAAACATTAGTATTGTATGACTTTAAGTTATAAGCTTTGTGTTGTACTTTAATACAGAGCTGGTTATCTCCAAAGCTTTCTTTTAGTATTTTATTAACTACTCTTACATACTTACTTTCTATATATTTGCATATAAATATGCAAAACCTTTGAAAGTATGTACATACATAATTACGTTTCTTGGATCTGATCACTGAAGTGATTCTAGAAACAAATATATCTCTAGTATAGAACTTGGTTGCTAATGGCATCCTTTGCTAGAAAGAGTGGGGGTATCCTGGAAAAATGAGCAACTCTAAGCTTGGAAAGTTACAGAATAATCCTGCTGTATTAATTATCAGGAATGAAGTGCCCCAACAAATCAGGCGACCATCTGAGTGCCAACATAAGTAACAGTTGTTGCAGAATATTTGTTTAACCACTTAAAGATGTGTTGCTCTTTTACCTTGCCTGCCTAGGGAACCTGATTAGTCTACTAAAAAGATAGTAAGAGAGGAGGTGTAAATGGGGGCTTTACATCCCATATCAAGGAGGTATAAGTGGGACTTCCAGGCAAGGCAAGAAAGTAGGAGGAGGATTGAGGGAGAGAGGGAGGGAGGGAGGGAGGGAGGGAGGGAGGGAGGGAGAGGGAGAGAGAGAGAGAGAGAGAGAGAGAGAGAGAGAGAGAGAGAGAGAGAGAGAGCGAGAGCGAGCGCACAGAGGAAGCAGGAAAGTAGGACACACAGAATGAAAAGTCAAAAGTCCTGAGGCAAAATGCAGATAAATAGAAACAAGTTAAGTTAAAAGAGCTAGCGGGACAAGCCTAAGCTAAGGCCGGGCATTCATAACTGACATTAATAATAAGTTTCTGTTTCTTTATTTAGAAGCTGATTGGCAGCCCAAAGAAAATTCCTACTACAAACAGCTATGACGATAAAGAGTAAAACAAGAATCTATGAATCCAGGCTGATAAATATGACTGAATTTTTTTTCCAGTGCTAAGGATTATACCCAGGGCCTTGCTCATACCAGCTCAGTGTTCTGACAACCAGGAGAAAAGGGTGAAGCTTCACAGAGGCTAAATAGAGTGGGGGAAGAAAAGGATATGTGCATGGCCCACAGAGCATATGCATCTGTTTATAATGTGCTTCTGAATGCAGAAACATGGGACAACCGTGACTTAGGACACATTCTGAGTAGAATATATGATGTATATCCAATCACAGAGAACCATTATGGAAGCACTTGAGTGCAGACGAAAAGTTAGGAAGTGACACAGGGAAACTAAAATGAGAAATGCTTTACTTTTGGCCAGGCACGTAGCGCAGGAGATGCAGTGCTCTCCCAGCATGGCATGAGGGGAAAGGAAAGGAGACTATACACCTGTACAAAATGTAGAGGTCAGCAAGATGGCTTAGTATGTAAGGCACCTGTCACCAAGGCTGATGACCCAAGTCTAGTTCCTAAGAGACAACAGATTCCCACAACTGTCCTCTGACCTCTACAGACATGTGTACAAAATATAAATATTTTAGTTTAAAAAAATACAGAACAGGCAAATCATCAAGGGTTGAGTGTGGTTTGGCATTTGAGAGAGTCTATGAGAATGGAGAGCATGGAGAAGCTTTCCTGAAAAGAGGGGCTCCTTCCTCAATGATGAGGGCCTGGAAAGTGGGAAAGAACGGTGATGATGTAACACTGTGAATTTATTGATAGCCATTTAATCTCTTTACAATGGAAAATTCGGTTATGCATTTTATTTCACCAATTTTGAGTTTTAGCAAAGGTATCTGTCATTAAAAAATACATTTCTAAGAACTGATTCAGAATAAAGACTAAAGAGAGAGGATACAATTATGATACTGAACTACACACAAATCTGATAACACTGAAAGAAAACAGATTCTTCAAAGTACCCTATTAATGTCATATTGGTTGTAGCTAGTATCTATGTGAAGATACTTTTCCATTCATAGAAAATAAAGTCCAAAGGGACACAAGTCCACGAGGTATGTAACATAGAAAAAAATGCTTATGTTCAGGATGTATGACAGTATACAAGAACAAGTAACGTTAATGGGGTTAACATGCCAAATCAGGAATGTATACAGGCTTTACATTCTGGGCACTTTTATGTTTACTCTCTTTCCAATTAAGTTTTAAAAATGCAATCTGCCCAGGATTGCTCCATAATACCTAAAAACAGGCAGGAACTCAGATTCTCCTAATCAGATATACAATTAGCTGAAGAGATACAGCTGCCTCTGCATATGCTCAGCAAACAGTACTTACATTGATGAGCTCCAGGTCACACTGACCACGTTCGTAAGCGACACAAGCCAGATGTGGGTCTCTCTTCTCACAATACTTTCCAACAACACGACTGTCATAATAGGGGTTTTCACGAAGGAATCTCTCTGGGTTGTTATTACTGTCAATGTATATTTTGGCTAATGCATTGTGAGTAGCAGGCTCCTCACAGCCCTCATGAATTCTGGCCTCAAGCCAAGGCAGAAGCAGCTTCAATCTAGTGAGAACAACAGAGCCCCACACACTATGTTACAGACAGCACAGTCCTCTCATAACTCCAGCATCACCTTATAGGAAAAACAAAAAACAACCCCCCCCAAAACCCATTTCAACCCTGACAGCTAGCTTGTCAGTGTCCCGTCAGCTGACGAGCGACGTCAACTATCAGCACACTCTCCAGACTCATCTCTTGTGATGGTGAAAGCAGTACCACACCTGTTTCTCTTTTCCACTTCTGCAACAAGCTCATCAGTAGAAAATTGACCTCTCACAACAAGAATCAAATTTTTAATGACATCTTCAGAGCAGTCAACATCAAGCAACCCTCCAATAACCACAGGGAGTCGACTTGGATTTACCTGTATTTGGAAAAAAGAAAATAAAACATATCATTACATTAATAGGCAAAGCTGAGTTAAAAACGTAAAGCCCAGTTTTCAAAAAATTAGCAGCAAACTGTGCATCTAAATTTCTAGTCACATGAAGGACTTTAGCACAAGTCCAGCTAGAAGGGCTCGCAGTCTAGCAGGCACTGGGAGCACTTGCCCATAGTCTCCCATGCTTAATTAGCCCCACTTAAGAACTGCTCCAAATGCTAAGCACAAAAACAACAACAGCAATGATTACCAAGTGCAGAAACTTCAATTACGGCAAAACTGCCCAGCTAAAATATCTTAAAGTTAAAGATAAAGTTTCTAATACCTAAATCTAAAATTGTTACTATAGTGGTTCTATTCTCACGCTTTATATACTGGCATGGATATAAAATTTTAATCAAAGAAAAGACTGCTGGGAAAAAAATGCTGAAAGCTACTCTTGCAGACCATTTTTACCAGGCACAAAAACATCAAGAACAATTCAGAATACTGTAGCGATAAGGTTTAAATTATTTAGGCATGAAAATATTTACCTTCTGGACATATATCTCTATATATTTTTGGAGATTGTTTCTATATAAATACAGCACCAGGTCATGGACAAAGTCAAACCGATCACAGACGATGATAAGTGGCAACTGATCTGTTAGTTTTGCCTCCTAAAAGAGGGGAGGGGGAAACAAACAAACAAACAAAAAAGAAGCTTCAGTTTTCTGCTTGCACTAAGTAAAATACGAGATTCCTTTCTTTGCTGATGCTCAGAGACTCTTCTGTTAAAAGGAAGAAAAGACCCCAGAGCTGAGTATACATCTCCCCATTTCAATACATTTTACTAAGCAAAACTTAGATTCACAAGCAAAATACCAAGCACTTCCTACACATCCTTAATAAATTAACAAATTAAGATTTGTGAGCCACAAGTGAAGCACACAGGCTTTAAAATCACTACATGGGACTTCATTAATAAATAGCTCAGCTGAATCTGGCAGTTGATTTAGTCACTATCCTCACACTGGTGGCACAAATGCTCACATTTGTTTCAAGCTAATGATTTATTTTCTAGCCCTCCCCAATACCAAGCTATACACCCAGGCTCTAACAATCTACTATAATTAAGTCTATGAAGAGTACTGTGATAATGGCCATGAATTAAAAACAACAAAGAATTTAAAGAAAAGACATCTTTAAATTGTAAGCTGCTTTCAGCATTACAAAGATGAAGCTACAGTCCTACTTAGAGACTGACAAAGATGTTATAGACAGGAAAGGGTAAGACCTGTGTGAGGCAATTACCTGATACATGTCCTGTTATATTCCACAGACATACGGTACAGCACAAAAAACAACAGTTTCCATCAGGAATTCATTTATACACAGTGACACACCCCTCAATAAATGATTCCTCTAAAAGTCAACTAAGGAAACAGAAACTAAGCAGGCTAGGACTTTCCCCAATGGTAGCCACTTCTTTTAGAGGTTAGAATAAAATAGTTCTTTTGTCTTTGTTTTTCTTTCTTTTTCTTTCCTCTAGTATTGGGGATTAGGCTAGAAAAGTGTTCTACCACTGAACAACATCCCCAGACAATAAATGGATCTTTAGATTAGGTTCTAGCTACCCAATTATAAATTACATGAAGATTAGTCCATGAAACGTCAGAAAATGTCAACAAAATTGAAGCTAAATTGAAAAAAAAAGGCTATAAATTTTAAGTCAAAGTTCAACCGTAGGCTGTTCACATTAAGGAAAGTCAACATGAGTATTTATTTCAAAAAACACAGCTAACAGCTACTTCAGTCATTTCTAGAAAGGATGTCTGCTTCTACAAATGCAAAGTTTCCAGGCCAATTTTCCCTCCTAAATAAATATTTAAAAACTCAGTGTATCACATGAACCTTCTGTGCACATAAAATACAGGCTGCATCACTTAGTGGAAGGCATGCAAGCGGATCACTTAGCTATTGCATTCTTGACAAGACTGGAATTCTCCAGTCTCATGCTAGCTATACATTGTCAACCATTTACTAAGCTATTAACCATTATACTTGTTAGCAACCATTTTAAGACAAAAACTGGAATTGTGTAAATTCATATAGAGCTTTCCTACAACACGAATTTAACAGTTATTTGCTGAGTATGTATCAGGCTCTTAAGTAAACAGTCCTGTGTGTCAAGGAAACTGCCTCAGCGTGAGAAGAGATATATTTTCTTGAAGAGCAGAGAATATTACAGCGAAAAGGAAGCAAGACAAAAGGACGATCCGGGTGCAAACGTTCTATTGTTTGCCCATGTGATGTGGAGGCCAGGACTTCAGTTGTTACTACTCACTTTGTTAAGGGTCTTTTCACTGGCTTGGACTTCATCAAGGGATCCACCTTGCCAAGGGTTCCCAGGCGCCACATCCAATGTTTTCACTAAGGTTTGGGATCTAACTCAGACCCTAAAGCTTGCATTGCAAGCACTTTAGCAACTGAGCTAGCTAGCTCCCCAGCTCTGGGAGTTTCTATTTTAGGTCGAGTAACTTCAGAAAAACCCCTCATGACATTTGATCAGAAACCCAAAGGGCAAGGAAGAAATCAAAAGGTCTTAGAAAAAAAACTGTCTGGGGCAGATACAAAGCTTCCGACAGTGAGGCAAGTTCCAGGAGCAGTGAGTGAACCAGGGAGACTGAGGCAGAGCAAGAGACAAAACATGTATGGAGAAAGTAAGGTAACGGAGCAAGGAGCGGACCATGGCTCTGAAAATATTTCCACAGGACAGTTTCCCATATCGGCTTAAATGTTGAGGTTTTTTTTTGTTTATTTTTAAAGTTTTTCAAGACAGGGTCCATATGTGTAGCCCTGGCAGTCCCGGAACTCGCTCCATACACCAGGCTGGCCTCAAATCATATAGATCCACCTGCCTCTGCCTCCCAAGTGCTGGGATTAAAGGTGTGCGCCACCACTGTCTGGCTAAATGTTGTCTGTTAAACTTGAGGATGTCATAGTTAAGTTGTAATAGTTTAGTTCTGTTTTAACATAAAAATAACTCAAACATTATCTCCCAAGGTTGAAGAGAAATTAAAAGATGAGTATAATTACAAAAAGAAATTTGACTAAGAATCTAATAATATTAAAAAAACAAACAAGCAAAAAAACAAAACACAGAAATAGTGATGATACTCAAGAGGAAGTAAGCTTTGTCCTGGAGATGGTGTGGGTACACTAGCAGCAGATCAACAGTGGACAACTCCTTGCATTTGGGAAACTAGAAAATTTGACTTTCAGCATTATCACGCTAGCTAGGCTCCCCAGAAGTCACTTAGGCTAAGATGTGACTCTATAAAGTTTATCTTTCATTCTACAATGTAGGACAATTTCAGCACTTTGACTATTTTGTTACATTAAAAACCTCTAGAGTTCAGCTATATAACACAGAGCCCAGATCAATTCAAGAGAACCAGTCGATACAGCTATGAACTATCTCCACGTGATAATAGTTGGAAAGTAAGAAATGCAATTCTCATATAATAATAGTTTGTGCTCAACCTGTAATTCTCCCAGAAGACAGAAGTAAAATAATTTCGTCTGTGTGACAGTGGGCAAGTGGTACTCTAAAGCCCTGAACTCTTACTCCATATTCCCCGCCAGCACATGTGCTCTTTGCTTCTCACCAGCAGAATTCATGTCACACAGCCAAGTTTTCTTGACCCCTCTTGATTTATGAATCATACATGATTAATGTTTTCTTTTCTGAATTCAATCAGATTTGATGCTAGAAGTAAACCTGGATGTTTTCTTAACATTTAGTGAAGGATCCTGAAAATGATACCAAAGGTAAACTGATTTAAAAAAAAATAACATCTAAGTCAGGGCTGGCAAGATGGCTCAGTAGGTAAAGGTGCTTGCCACTGAGACTAACACTCTGAGTTCTAGACCCAGGACCCACATGATGCAAAGAAAGAACTAACTCCCAGCAGTTGACCTCTGACCTCCATGTGCTTGCCTGGGTACAAGAACAAGATCACAAACACAAAATGAAAACATATTTTTTTAAATAAAGAGAGAGAATAAAAGAAAAGAAACCCAAGCCATAACTGATGCACGTCGTTCAGCACCTATAGTCTTAAGCATTCTGGAGGATGAGGAAACATGACTATAAACACAAGGCCAGACTAGACACTGCAAAGTGAGACTACAGCTCAAAAAAATTGGAAGGCAGGTATGTGAGGACAGCTCAAAGGGTAAGGGTGTTTGTTGCCAAAAGTGACAATCAGAGTTTGATTCCTGGAACTCACGTGACAGGAGCAAGAAACTAGCTCTTATACACATCCCTCTACCCACACAAAAAAATTTTAAAGGCAGTAGTAATTAAAAAGACAAAAACATCTGGGCCTTACCAATGGAAAGGGGAGGGGAGAGGAGGGAAGGGGAGGGGAGGGGGAGGAAGGGAGGGGAGGGGAGGGAAGGGAAGGAGAAAAAGAGACGGAATCAAAGCATTCTAAGAACTGGGAGTTGGGATGATTACCTTCTTCCCCCATTTTGAGATGAAGTCTCACTATGTAGACCAGGCTGGCCTTGAACTCAGAGAGAACTGCCTCCCTCTGCCTCCCAAGTGCTGGCCTGTGTGTCACCAGACAGAAAAAGATCTAAGTATTCTAAAATGTATCAAAAACAATTTTAAAAACATTTTTCTTAAACTGGACATAGCGGTGTGCACCTTTAATCCCAGCACTTGGGAGACAGAGGCAGGCAGATCTTTGTGAGTTCGAGTCTAGACCGGTCTACATAGTGAGTTCCATGAGAGTCAGGGCTACACAGTGAGACCTTGTCTTAGGGGAAATTTTTTTTTCTTTTGAAAATTAAAAAAAAAAAAGGAAATTCTTTTTCCTTCCTTATTTCTTAAGAAACCACAGAGTACCACAGAGTTTTAGATTTGAAGCTCAGAAAAAAAATAACCCAGCATAGAGTTTGAGAATGCTAAGAGTTTCTTTCAAAGGTAAGGAAAACATTTTAAAGCATAACTGAACCCTTGAAGAACTGCTGACCCTCAATCATCCAGAAGAATGTTGCTCAACACCACCTACCTTGAGAAAGTTCTTGACTCGCTCGGGATCATAGCAGTTGCTTTCTCTGCAGATTCTTTCCACTTCTTTGATCTGCCCAGTCTTGCAAGCAGCCTGAATGTATTTAAAGTGCACATCTGGGTCCTGACTAAAGTTAACAATGGACCCCAGAAAATAAAAGAGACCTTAAAGAAACAAAAACAACTGAATTAAATGACATAAGCACACTCTCTCTTATTTGTTTGAGACAAGGTCTCACTGTGCAACCCTGAGCAGCCTACTTTGTTTTCTGAGGAACTCTAGAGGCTGTTCTAGACTGTCCTGGATTCTGCTGTGTAAGCCAGGCTGGTCTCGATCTCACTATGATACTCCTGCCTCTGACTCCAAAGTGCTGAGATTAAAGACGTGTGCCACCAAGCCTGGCTACATGTACATTTTTGAGAACAACAAAACTAAAAATTATTTAAGCAATTAGAAGCCATTGTTATGGTAAATGTCCTTAATATAAGTTGGTGATTTTAGAAGTTCAGTAAGAATACGAATTAATACAGAAACCAGTTCAATAAAACAGATCTAAGTTTCACACCCTACAAAACAGAAAATCCTGTTTAAAAGTGTTTTTCTGTTTAGTTCCTTGGGAGGATATTAGAAAGATTGAGTTCAGGCTGTCCTTGAATCTGTGACCCTCGTCCCTCATTCTGAAATACAGGCAAGTGGCCCTAAAGTTTTCAAATAGCAAGAGTTCAATAGTAGGGGGCTGGAGAGATGGCTCAGAGGTTAAGAGCATTGCCTGCTCTTCCAAAGGTCCTGAGTTCAATTCCCAGCAACCACACGGTGGCTCACAGCCATCTGTAATGGGGTCTGGTGCCCTCTTCTGGCCTTGCAGGCATACACACAGAATATTGTATACATAATACATAAATAAATATTTAAAAAAAAAAAAAGAGTTCAATAGTAAAGCGAACACTACATTCCATATGAGAGATTATAAATGAAGTATTATACACCAGTGTTTTTCCACATACAAGAGAAGACATGGAAAACAGTTTCAAAGGAATAAAGTATGGGTGCTGCTCAGAACTTTCTGCAGGGATGACAGTTACTCTCCCCTAGACTGTCTGCTTCAGCCACTTAACCTCCTGTGGCTCACTTCAAGTTCAGCTAGACTGACTACACATGGCCACAGCTACCGTGCGAAAGAGTAAACTCAACATAGTATAAGTACACCAATATCAAGGTAACTTAACAGAATCTAGCTCTTCTACCTAGATCACTTGTACTACAAAAGACAGAGAAAAGGTTAGGGAGGGACCAGAGTTCAGCTAATGATCCTAAGAGCCCCTAATCAAGTGGTTAGATAAGTACAGCTGCCAGAACTGATGTTACTGTGCAGTACCAACCCAGAGAAGCACTGCTGGGTTAATGAGGCAGAGTGCCTTTACGATAACTGCTATTACAAGAGGCAGACTACGAATGAATATCACTATAACATGTCATCAGCACTTTCATTTTACACAACAAAGACAATGCATATTTATCCAAAATTCTGCCCTTCATTTATAAAATATCCAAGCAGATGGTCTTCTACACTGTATATCCATAGGATCTCATGTCCCATAAAATTAAGTTTTTTAGAAAGACAGTTTTCAACAGCTTGATTATGTCTCTCTTGACTACCAATTCTTACATTCCTATTACCTTCAAAACTCTTGAACGATTCAAAGAGTTCAATCAGAGACTGAGTTGATAGTTGTTCATGATACTTAGAAGCCACTTGAACACAGATCTGTAGATTTTGACGAATATTAGCAGACAGCATGGCTCTGAGACATTCTAGGGAGTCTTCAACGGATAAGGATCCAAAGTAATTCACTAACCACTAGAGGGGAACAAAATTTAATTACCAATTTACTATCATCCTGTGCCAACATACTACTTAATCACAACTAACAAATAAGAAACAAAAATACCTCCGGGTTAAGAAGATGGGTATGAACAACTGCACGTTTAATATCATACAAATCGGTGAAGTGTTCTAATGCACGCTGAAGTAGGCCCGCCTTTTCACACAGCTGGGCAATATGAGCCCGGTCATAGTGGGTGAACATCTGATTCCCCAGAATAGCATCTGCAACCTAGAAAACCAGAGAGGATGAGCTGGTCTTACCTGTTTTACAACAGCATACACAACACCCAGAAAACACATTAAGGTTCAATACTGAATGGATAAAACAAAGTATCAAAGAATGTTAGCAAAATTTTTTAAAAATTAAGAATAAACACCTCAGCTTGGCAGTGGTAGCACATAACTTTAATCCCAGCACTCGGGTGGCAGAGGCAGGCGGATCTCTGTGAGTTCGAGGCTAGCCTGGTCTACAGAGCGAGTTCCAGGACAGGCTCCAAAGCTACAGAGAAGCACTGTCTCGAAAAACAAAAAGAATAAACACCTCAAACTCTGAGTAACACTCTGAACTTCTGTATAATCAGTCACAAGAACAGGACTGGAAGCATGACTAAGAAGAACAACTGTGCTGGCTAGCTTTTATGTCAACTTGACACGAGCTAAGGTCATCTGGGAAGAGGGAACCTCAATTTTTAAAATGGCTCTAACAGATTGCTTATAGGTATGTCTGTAGGGCGTTTTATTGACTAATAATAGGGATGGGGAAGCCCTATCAGGAGCAGTGTCATCCTTGGACAGGAGGTCCTGGGTTACATTAGAAAGCAGGCTAAACAACCCAACAAGCAGTGTCCCTCCATGACCTCTGCTTCAATTTCTGCCTCTAGGTTCCTGCCCTGAATTCTCAGTGATGGAGTGAAGAGTTTGAGATGAAGTAAACCCTTTCTTCCCAAAGTTGGTTTGGTCACAGTGTTTCATCACAGAAGCAGAAACCCTAAGACAAGAACACATACTTGAGGGGCGTGCATAAGGTTCATCTCAAGCAATCGTGTCTGTAAAGGACCTTCGGAGGGGCGATTGTTCTTCAAAGCGTCAAGTAAGAAGGCAGTACATTGCTGGATTAAATTGTATTCCATAAAGACATCCACAATCTATTAAAAGAGGAAAAAAACCATACAAGATATAAGATACTACTGAAGGGGGAAAAGGGATAGGACCAAGGAGTGTGATAGTTTGGGGCGGGGGTAATATGAACAAACTACAATGTGTATGATGAAAAAACTCATGCTAAAACTCATTTTTTTACATTAATAAAATTTTAAGTTTCCAAAATATTATTGATAACATGTACACAAATTAACTTATCTTTTTATGTATAAAAATGTAAAGTATTAAGTACAAGGTTTACTTATTTCTAAGTCTTTTGATATTTACTTATTTTATAGGTATATCACATATATTCATATGTGATTTCAGTTTCTGCATATATGTATGTATGTGTATCATATGCATGTTTGGTGCTCAGAGGCAAGAAGAGAACATCATATCCCCTGGAACTAGAATTAAGGATGTCTGTAAGCCACCATGTAGGAATCAAACCTGAGTCCTCTACAGGAGCAACAAGGGCTCCAAATTGCTGAGCCATCTCTCCAGCCCCCTCCAAACACCAGATTTAAAGAATATTATTTAGACAACCTGACCTCACACTTAAATTACTGGAGAAACCAGGTGCATGGGTATGCCAGTTCACCTATAACTGCCAGTATTCAGGGGGCAGAGGTAGGAAGTTCCAGACCAATCTGGTCACATATGAAGTCCAGGTTTACAAAGCTACAGAGTAAGTCTTTGTCTCAAAAAAAACTAAACCTAAAATAAAAGTTATTAAAAACTGAGTTACTTTGAGTAAAGGTTAAAAAAATCAAAGGAAACACAACACAGAAAAGTGACCTACCCCTGCTATACGCTCCTCTCCTCACCAGTCAGACTCCACTGTTTGTGTCACATAATCTACATCTCACTTCTTGGCCTTTTGGACAAGATCATACATATGATTTTCATATATTCTTCCTATCAAAATAGTACTTATTTTACAACTATTTACTGGGCCAATGAGATAGTTCAGTGGACAGAGGCATGTGTATGTTGGCCTAACTACCTGAGCCCAATCAGGTGACAGGAAAGAATGACTCCCCAAAGTTGTTCCCTGACCGCCATATACAGGCCACAGCACACATGTGCTTGCATTAACAGACACAAAATAGTAAATATTAAGAAAATCTACAGCCTGGTCTACAAGAGCTAGTTCCAGGACAGGCTCTAGAAACTACAGGGAAACCCTGTCTCGAAAAACCAAAAAAAAAAAAAGAAAATCTATTCTTCTGCAATACGTTTTGTCATTGTGAAAGTGAGACTCTCCACAAGCTCCACTGGATGAACTGCAGTCTTCCAGTGCCATTACCTGTGTGATATCAGCAAGCGGCTCTTCGTCCTGAACTAGCATCTGAGCAAACTGTTGTCCCTGATCCGGACTGATGCGCATTACATTTCTCAGGAGAAAGATCCAGTCGGGAGTATAACCAACCTACAAATAGACAGACTTCAGTGATGCCTCAGTTTCATTTTTGAAGCCTTTTCCATAATAAAACATTATTAACAGAGAACTCCTAATGAGCATAAAACATTATTTATAATTTACATATCCAATAAGACCTTAGTAAGGACATATTTGTCTAGATTATATAACTATATTACTTCTAGTCAGCAATGACCACTCCAAACACTATACCAGCACATGTTTAACATGCCTCTGCTATCTTAGAACTGTATTTGCTTTCATGCTAAAATTAACACCAGGTATGGACTTTATATATAAAAGTTAAAGAATTTATTATGCTTTTCCAAGTAGGTCAAAGTTTTAAGGAAATTAACCAATAAAAATGAAGCAACTTAAGACTAATTTCTCATTTTCTTTCTTTTTTAAAAAAATAATTTGTGTTGATAATTTGTTCCACTGAACTCACTTTTTTAGCATATAAAACAATCTTCTGGACTTGACCTGTCTCTGCAAAGCACTGGATGACTTTATTCGGGACATTGGCTCTGAGGTACACACTAAGTGCCAATGTTGGGTCCACAGACTTTACAAGATCACCCAGTTCTTCAGAACATTCCAGCTGTCCAAAAGAAAAAGAATCTGGTTAATGATCATTCAATGTTTTATAAATGAGTAGTTGATACTACTTCCCTGTTAATATAACATATAGAAAATTCTTAGTCATTTTCTAAAAATATAAATATGCAAATATGCAGGGTTCGTGGTTGTTGAACTCTTGATACTATTATCACACTCATGGTTCTGCATAATTCTCCAGAATTCCTCCTTAAATAGGGATAGACAGCCACTGAGACTTTGCTTTTAGTAATTTCCCACGACCTTGTTGAGAATATACCTTTCCTTTACCCACAGAATCTTAAGCATCTAACTAATAAGATTCAAATATAACAGTCATGTTTTCAACTTCTCAAAAATAATGCCACTGGTTTTTCTACTGGTGTGTGTGCCTGTGGAGATCAGAAGAGGGGTATCAGACCCCCTGAAGCTGTAGTTTGAGGTGGTTGTGAGCCATATGGCGTGGGTGCTAGAAACTGAACTCATGTCCTCAGGAAGAGCTTAATATATGCTGTTATGAACCACTAAGCTATTTCTTTAGACCCCAGATAATACAACTTTTAATGTAGTATTGTCAAATAAAAACCAACAATGTCAGTTAGCCTGTAATGTTAACACTTGGGAAGCTAAGGCAGGAGTTCAAGACCTGCCTGTGCCCCACATAAAGACACTGTCTCTAAATAAGTAAACTAATTTTAGAAACTAAGCTAAATGACCCTTACTTACATAAGAGCTATTCTAAAACTCTAAGGATAATTTTTAAATTAGTATATAACATTTACATTTTAAGAGCCCAAGATCCATCGTTTATCTTTTTTTAATTTTAGGATTTGAGATGCTAGGTAGACACTAAATTTACAAAGTCAAACATACAAAATTTAAAAATTTCTAGTTAGTATACAGCAGATATATCTTTAAGTTAGCTTCTTAAAATTTCTGCTTTGAGGTCAGGCAGTGGTGGCACACACCTTTAATCTCAGCATTCAGGAGGCAGAGGCAGGCGGCGCTCTGTGAGTTCCAGGACAGTCAGAGCTGTTATACATGGAGAAGCCCTGTCTCGAACCGCACCCCCCCCCCCACCACACACACACACAAAACTTTGCATAAGTTTCTGTTTTCCCCCCCTTTTTCTTTTTTGCAGTTTTGGGAAGTGAACCTACTAGGACCTTGCAGATCCCAAGTAAGTCGGCCCTCTACCATCAACCCACAGCTCCAGTCCAACTTTCTACTTTATTATATATATACACACACACACACACACACACACACACACACACACACACACACACACACACACACACACGAATGCCAGAGACTATGAAGGTCAGGCTATCAGATTCCCCTGGAAATTACAGGCAGCTGTGAGCTGCCTGGCATTTGTGCTGGGAATTTCACTTGATCCTCTGCAAAAGCAGTTATGTACTCAAACTACTGAGCCGTCTCTCAAGCCCCAATGGGAATTTTTAAATGAGATTAGCCCTTATAATTCAGCACTCAAAGAAGTTCTATCAATCTACACATCTTAACTGAACATGGGAACTAATGATTAATGATTTTTACTACAAATGAGTTCCATCTGATTACCAACAAAAGGTAATGAATGAGTAGAGAATAGTATGTGGCCAAACCTCTCAAGTCTGAAGTACTATCCTCTAGTATTCTGTAAGACAAGACTAGCAGAAGCCAGGTTAAGAAACATGAACTTAGACTCCAGAATTTACCAATACTGTCAATACACACTAATGTTGAAAAGTTTGACATCTTTGTAAGTAATTCACTACAAGATTGTTACAAGCTGGGTGGTGGTGGCACACGCCTTTAATCCCAGCACTCGGGAGGCAGAGGCAGGCGGATCTCTGTGAGTTCGAGGTCAGCCTGGTCTACAAGAGCTAGTTCCAGGACAGGCACAAAAGCTTCAGAGAAACCTTGTCTTGAAAAAAAAAAAACAAACAAAACTACAAGAGTGTTATATCAGTTCTTGACAAAGGCATGAAACATGGTAACTCAATATTGTTACTTTAAGTAGGAATGCTTTGTGTAACTCTATAGAAATAATGATAAATTGTTTAAAAGCTCTTTGTTGCCCTCTAAATGATATTTATTGCTTGCTTTTCAGTCATTCTTCTACAGTAAAGAAAAAATGTGCTCTGCCAGACAATGGTATCCCACATCTTTAATCCCAGCATTCAGGAGACAGAGGCAGGCAGATCTCTGAGTTTGAGCCCAGCCAGGTCTACAGAGCGAGTTCCAGGATATCCAGAGCTACACAGAGAAACCTTGCTCTGCAAAACAATATAAAGTATGTGCTGAATGAAAATAAAACATAAAAAATTCTACAGTACAGAAAGCTAGTAAATATATTTTACAAAAGGCTCCTATATTTGAAACCTTTTAAATACTTTTTTCATGTAATACCATTTAGCTTTTTATGAAATCACTGTCAGACACTACCTCACTACATCAAATACAGCCAGTGTGGCTATCTCATAAAACATGAGTGATCTTACATTTTATATAACATGTTCTCCTTGAATACCCAAGTATATTTACTACATGTTGATGACAGTTTATAAATTCTTACAGAGAGAGAGCAAAACTGCTAGGCATGCATGTCTAGTGTGGGGTATGAAAGATTTACATGCCGGGCAATGTCAGATACACTAACAAATACGCCTGCACAAGGAAGCAAGTGTATGGAAAATTCTCCAAGGCTAAAAGGCTAGTAGTTTTAACTACCAAGCAATATTCCTGAATCAAATTTTTAAGTGGCAAGGTGTCTTCTCGTTCTATTTCCACAAACATTTAACAAATAACAGATGGAAATACTCGGATGGAAACTAATCATTTTAACTTGTTAGCACGGAACTTAATCAAAGGAAAAGTATAACAATATAAAGTACCTTATCTTCTTTCAACCACTTCTCCAAAAGTTGTTTCCGCCCTTGCTGAAGTACAGGTCTACATAATTCTAAGGACTCGTATTTGTTTAGCTGGCCCTGGTCCAAAAGGATTCCAAAGTACTGAAGGAGAGGTGAAGTTTGACCTGGCTGAGCTGGGACACTCTGGAAGCGACGGATGGTGTCTGGAGTGCGAAGGATTCCCTTTAAGAAGAAATATTAGATTCCTCAATGGCCGAGTCGCATTACTAATCCTACGGGTCTCTGGTCAATCGAGTGCATGGGTGACCCATGAACTCCACATTCCAAATATTCACCACACAGTGCAGATTCAATAAATGTCTGTCACACCTCTGGCTCAATGTCACAAAATTATTAAAAATCAGAAAATGACAAGGTAAATAATTATGCCAATATATGAAACAATAAGCACAAAGAGTCCTCTCCAGGGAAGAACACATCAATTGGTTACCTACTATCTAACGGTCAGCCCTGAAAACATGTACCTGTAATTAGGATCACAGACTAGGCAGGTTGTGACAACAACTAATGAAGAGGTGAATGTAAAAGAGAGCAAGAAGAGACATATGGGAGGCTTGGAGGGAGGAAAGGATTTCAAAAATTAAAAAGAAACTATAAAAAGAAAAAGGATAATCATGAAATGGTAACCGCTAGTCATTAAATCAAGTTCAATTAAGTACAAATTTTATAATTAAGACTGGTTGGGAATGCAAGGTTTAAATTCAGTTTAACATAAACCAATGTAAAGTCTTATAGGAATAAATTCAGCTCATTTTCTGACAACTCTACAGACCACAAATTCAAGAGCATCTGCTTAGTGATTAACTTTCCAAATTAAGATAGCCATCATTTATGAGGTCAAACAGTGCTGTACTTTAGTAACTGGACATGGTTGCACCTACATCTACCGTAGGTCTTTATCTACGTATTTTTTCTAAGATTCTGGGGTTTTAAACAACTCTAGAGACACTGAGAATTAGTTATCATATTCTATTAAAGGGAAAATATAACTGGAAAGTGGCTAGTTACTCTTACAAAGCTGGTTCCTCTTCTAGAAGTATCAGAAATAGAGAGTAAATACCTCAATCATAGCAACTTCAGTTTCCTAACTATTTACCTTTGGTGCATTAGCGGCCACCTTTGCAGCCTCCGAGTAGTTTCCCTGGGCGAAAAGAGCATTAAATTTCCGGGCAAAGAGTTCTTCAGCACCAGCTAAGTTGTTCCGCACAGCCATTCTAAGGGCCAAATCAGGATTTTGTAGGACATTGGTGATGTAAGGAATTATGTTTTCTTCTTCTACACAAACTGACAGAACCTGCAATTTAATAATTAGAGAATTGTTACACTGTATTAAATCTTTTTAGATTACATCACAAAGGTAATCAGTTACTTTTATGAAATTTTGACACCTGCTTGTTTTGCCACCATGATTTCTAGAACCTTCACTATCAATGCTTGGTGCAGGAGAATTGTCTGTAATCTGTCAATCATGTTTTAAATAAAACACTGATTGGCCATGCAGGAGGTAAAGGTAGGAAAACCAGATAGGAAGCAGAAATGATGTAATGAGAACAGGAGAACTCTGGGAAGGAGGAAGTTGATTCCGCACTCTCCTGCCCAGAAGCAGCAGGATGTGATCTGCAACCACTAAAAAAAAGGTACTGAGCCACATGGCTAACATAGATCAGAAAAATGGGTTAATCAAGATGTGAGAGCCAGTGAGAGGCTAGAGCTAATGGGCCAATCAGCTTTATAACTTATAGAGATCTCTGTGTTATTTTCTTTGGGGCTTGCCGGCTGTGGGGTACCAGGTGGGACAGAAACCACCACAAACAAGCAGGCCTGGCCCCTTTTGTTACAAATGCTTACAGTGTATGGTAAAATTACAGGAGCTCTAGGTTACACCAGCACAATAGTAGAAAGAAGGAAGCACTCCTGGCTCCACAGCTCCTGATTATAAAGTCACCCTAACCGACTTATTCTTCATTTTTTTCCATGAGAGACACATACAAACTGAATAGATAGATGAGAACTACTTAATTTTCAAAGACCACCTTTTAGTGCTGCTAGAAATACAGTTAAACAAAGATAAGGCCCTTTCTTAAGGAAGTCTGGTGACAAAAACATCAATCAACTTTAATTCAGTATGGCAAAAAGGTTACAAAGACAGATACTTTCAGGTCAGGGATGCTAAGCAGCTGAGCCTAGAGCTGAGGTAAGAGACAGAATTGACTCATGATACACATGCCACTTTTCAAAGACTAATTAATGGATACCACCAGGCACTCATGTGGTACACAGACATACATGCAGATAAAATATTCAGACATATAAAATAACAAAATCTAAATAATGAATCATGCCATTTATTAGACCTAGAAATAATGATCAAGGTAAATATAATTAAGTCAATGCAAAAACAAATTAGATAACATATCTTATTATTATTTTATGTTTTTTGAAACAGGTTCTAATTATATAGCCTTAGCTGCTTCCAAATCACAGAAATCCTTCTGCCTCGTTCTTCCAAGTAGGAGGATTAAAGGCATGTACCCCATGCCAGATTCTATATAACAATCTTTTAAATTATATTTATTTAGTAGGTGTTATGTGTGTATCCATGCATAAACACACACACACACACCTTAATTAATTTTCTGAGCTTTAATCTTTTCCTTGGACAGGAGGCGCCTAAACTCACACCTGTTATTTTATGTCCTGTGACTTTATCTCATTTGTCCTCTTTGCCTCCCCCTCCATGATGTACTCTTTTGTGATATCCAAAATTATCTTTCGAAAAACAAAAAAACAAAAACAAAAAAAACCCACTAATGATAACATGTTACTTAAATGCTTAAGTTAAATGTTTTCTTACTTGTCCCTTTCTGTTGACTCCTATTATTCCAGCTGTGGCTTCATGAGGGGCAGTAACGAAGATCGTTTCTCCACTGATTCTGTTCATGTAGATGCATGTGCCAGTCTCAAGGTCATAGAGGTGGATATAACCATACTTGGTAATCAAGAACACCACATCATGCTTTTCACTTATCTGAAGAGAAAATAAACACTTTCTATAAAACTCTGACACAAAACTCACAGGAAATATACTAAAGTAATACTAAGGTTTCCTTCATTACAGCTTGTTATTTATATGTGGGTTACCTAAAACTCAAACATAAAACACAAGAGTATGTATGAAAAATCTTACAGACAAAAGAGAAGGCAAGGCAATTCTGACAACTTAAGATAACCAAATTTACTTATTACATGAAAATAGGAGTGTTATTGTACCAAATTTTACTAATTTTTTTATTTTAGAGTAATTCTTTCTTTTAAGCAACACTCATATCAACTATGAACATGAATTAAGCTGAAATTTTTAAAAATCCAATTATTTTAATGAAATACCTGCATTGCAACAGGAAAGTCATTTTGTGCTTCTGGAGGAAAGAAAACATCCACTGCCTTCTTTGGAAAGGGCTGGTTCCCTGTGGGTGGTGTGCCAACTTCAATGATATGCAACTGTTCAAAAGAAAATAAAATCTACTATCAACCTAAATCATTTATCAGTTGGTCATAGCAAGTTTTTTGAAGCCCCCAAATGGAAATATAGCCAAAATGTCTACAATCAGTGAACTATATTTGATCCATCTATACTATGGGACACTCCTCCAAAAATTAACACTGACTAGGAGGAAGCTGACCTCAAAGTCACACATTTACTGTATGACTTTTGTTGCTGTTGTTGAAACAAGGTCTCACAATGTGCTCCTAGATGGGCTGGAAATCAATAGATCAGAACGGCCTGGGACTCACGGAAATCTGCCTGCCTTTCGTATGCTGGGATTAAAGGTGTGCACCACCATGCACATACCATTCTCGAAGTGGCAAAATTATAGAGGTAGGAAGTGGGTTTGACTCTAAAGTCATGATGGGGCTTGGCAAGATGGCTCAGCCGGTAAAATCAATTATGGAATAGGCCTGACCAACTACTTAAATTCAATCCTTGGAAGCCATGTAAAAAGGCCAGATGTATCTGTAAAGTTCCAGCACTCTTAGGACTACTTGAAAGGTGACAGTAGAATCACTTCAGACTCCTGAGTGCTAGGATTTAGGTCACTGCAATCTCTTTCTTTATTCGTGAAAACTACTTACTAGGGTGACATGGGGTGAAGAACTGTAAAACAAAGATGAAGTTAGGGTTTTTCTGACTCAGATACAGAGACAGAACAGTAGTCTACAAGTTCTGGAAGCAAGAAGAGCCACTCTTCCATTTTAGAAGCAGCAAACAGTTGCTTCCCATGTCTCTCAGAGCTAGGATGCAAGCCATGTGACTTTGCCTATGTGAAACTTCAAAGAGGGAGCACAGGACATCAGGTTATTTTAAGACAGAGGGAGAGTCTACTCTGGAAGTGAAAATAGCAGCAGACTGAGTCACCAGGCATCCAGCAGTACAGGCATAACAAAAGCACAGTTCAAAGATCTTCAGTGTGATTCCTGGTTGGAACCCTGGCTACTACCCATGTTTGCTCATTTCTTATTTCCCACACTTAGTGATACAGCTGTCCTAGCTACTGCCAGGTATCCGGTAACCTGTCAATAAATTTTTTATACTCTAATCAACCAGACCTTGTTTCTGCTGTCCTCAACTACGAATTCTAATACACAAAGTGCTTCAATCTGTCTAGGTAATTTCAATGTACAGCTAAGGATGAGACTCTCCAACTTAAGCTGCTGTCCATTCCATCGACATCAAGTCACCTAGGGGATTTAAAAAGGACAGCGCTTAACGAAATCAGACTTCATCTTGGACAATCATAATGAATCAGACTTTAGACATGTAGCACACAAACAAACAGGTATTTTAGCAACTCTAATGAGTCTATGCAGAATTAAGGGAAAGATATCAACAAAAAGCCTTTGATAAAGTCAATTAAAATAAAGAATACAAAGAGCTCAAAGTTGGCACAATGGTATAAAGATCTATAATGCCAGCAATCAAGAGCCTGAGGAAAGAGGACCAACTTCAAAGCCAGTCTAGGTTATATAACAAGACACTGTTAAAAGTAAAATCCACAGATGGCAGAATAGGAAATAAAAATATTTTTAAAATGCCATCATTTTACACAAGTACTACCATACATACCATTTGTCAGTCACAAATCTGAATGTTAATTATGAAATTAATGAGGAATAAAGATGAGTATTTTGAACTTAGATGACAAAGAACAAAACAGACCCACTAAAATAATTATCACAGACAAAACTTACCTTCCCTCCTGCCTGACCCCGTACAGCAAAACAAAACAATGTTGATTCTTCTGCATTTCCTTCCATCTTAAATTGTGCAAAGCTAGCTGCATGTCCTTCAATAGGCTGAGACACTTTCCTATCTACAGAATAGAGCTGCATAGCTCCAACCACACGATTTTGCTACAAAGGACCAAAAATAAATAAATAAATATCAGATTCAATTAGTGAAATAGTTATTATACTTTGCCATCTTCAGCAGTACTTGTTATTGAGTTTCTCAATGTAGAGTTGATACATCTTAAAGTTTAACTCCAAACATTATCTTATTAAAGGTCAATGTGAATGTATAAAACATACCTCATCTACTCATCTCTTTACACCATCTTTTTTTAAAAAAGATTTATTTATTTATTTATTATGTATACAGTGTTCTGCCTGCATACCAGTAGAGGGCACCAGATCTCAACCATGTGGTTGCTGGGAATTGAACTCTGGACCTCTGGAAGAACAGCCAGTGCTCTTAACCTGAGCCCTCTCTCCAGCACCTCTTTTATGCCATCTTAATACAATACAGTAGTATTCACTTCACAGCACACTGACTCCATAATAAATTCTAAATCACTCAATCTCTACTTAATCTGCAAGAATTAAAAATTGGTAAGAGTACTGACATTTTATGTCAGGTTAAAGGTTTAAGCCAGCAATCACTATTTTTAAAAAGAAAAAGTCTTTCAAAATCAGCCAAATTCAACAATATTGGGTTTAAAGGCCTAACCAAAGTGTGTGTCAACAGTCCCTTACATTACTTCTTTATCAAAAACTAAAAAACTGTTACCTGTGCAGATATGCCAGTCAGAAGCAACCACTTCTGCTTTGCATCTGTACGGTAATTGATAATCTGGCATCCTGCGAGGCTAGAATGACGATCAAACATTTTCACTGGCTGAGACTCTCCTTCCATACTCCAATGATAAACTGCATTATCCGTGACAAGAGCAACCGTATTCAAAGAGATCCATTTCCAGAAGGTGACATCATCAGTCATGGTATGTGCCTTCATTTTACTTTTCATTTCAATGTTAAATATCTGAAGAGTTTTTGCAGCTAAATACAGAATTAAAGAATAATGAGAAAAGCAAAGTTCAAAATGAATTAATACCTACCCAGACTAGCTCTTAACTTTCAAATTCTGCGGTTCTACCTACCCTAAGACTAAAAACTAAGTACAGGAGTCACACTGCAGAGCTACAGCCACTCCTCAGCTAACAGCCGAGACCAAGCAAACCAATCTACACCTGCAACCTTAAGCAAAACTCTTACCTCTAGGGACACTGTAACACTATAAGCACATGACTTCTACGGGATTCTAAACCCCAAATGAAAATGAGACTAAGGAACAGCTTTCTTATTTATAAAAAACAAAGCTGTAACTTTCATTACACAGGTGACGCATAAACTAAGGTAGCTGTATATACAAAAGACAAAGCAAATCTAATAGAAACATGAGGAAATATCTACTTTTTAAAATGCAGTCATTTCTCATTCGATTCAATATTGTGGAAACTGCGTTTTGAAAAGAAGTTGTACTTCACCTTTGCCGTGTCACCACAGTGCATGCTACATTTAACTGGTCTAAGATACAAAGGGAAGTATAAATGCTGGAGGAGAAAGGAAAGGGAGACAGGGAGGAGGATGGTTTCAAATGCTGTTAATATACTGGAGGTGAGAACAAGTTCAAGCTTCATCCAGTTAAGACAGCAAGCATTTAGTAAAAGGAGGGTAAAATTTGCCTCGAATGTTAAAAGTCCAGAGTCAGATGCAAAGGCTTATACCGGTCATGTGAAACCAACCACAGTCGAAAAGGTGATTTCACTGCAATGAACAGTGGCCAAAGCTCACAGCTATCGCTAGGCTGTGAAGATTCATTCTCAGAGACTAAGGATAACTCCACTCCTGAGCCACAGACAATCTGGCTCCTAAAGGACAAAAGCTGTCAGAGTGGGAGGGTGACAGGGCTTTGTCCCATAACCCATCTTACTTACTGCATAACAAAGCCTTCTTCTACAGGGCAGGTTATAGGACTCCCACCCCACAGTTTATAAACCACAACCAGACTCAAGAAATTGTGAAAGTTATAGTCCTGTTTATAAAAAGAAGGCATGAAGTTTAAACTGGCTTCAGAGGGAAGCAGAATTTTGTAACGATTTGCTTTTCTTTGCTGCACCCACCAACCTCCAGATAACTAGATTTTCATTCTGTTTTACATGAAAGGGGCTGGAGAATGTGCAAGTTTAAGGGTCTGGGGAGAGGAACAAGGGATAACAGCCATGATATAGACCAATAGACACAAAGTATAACATACTATTTTACAAAGCTTTAAAAATTTCTCAATGATTCTTTTTAAGGAACAGGACAATGACTAACACAATCTAATTTAAGGTAACTCACCATCTGCACACATAAGAAAGCATTAAGAAATATGATAAGATAACAGTAACATTAAAAATAGAAAAGAATTTGGCGAAATTTAGTTGATGCCCTTTAAAAAAGAAGTGTGATGGATGCTAAGCACTTGAATTCAAATTATTTAAGGAAGCTAAAGGACATTTAAAATGTAGTATACTTTTAGACAGAAGCAAATGTATACTGCCATAAAACATCTGGCTCCTGAAGATGAGATCAACTTTCGCCTGCAATAAATACTGATGATTTTGTTGACTATGCTATTCTTAGCTCCCAACCTAGGATAGGTTAAATACTGACACTCCAAAATTTTCCAAAATCTGTACCATGAAACCAATAGGTTTGGGTTTCTAATTTTCAACGTTCAGGTTAGTGATGCTCAAGAATAAAGTCTATACAAAGATTCCCAAATGCAGGCCTATGAGATTGCTCAGCAGGGAGCTGCTGCCAAGTCGTCCCCAGGATCCACATGGTGGAACCAAAGAACAGACTTCCCCCAAGTTGCCATCTGACCTGCGCATGTACAACCCACATACAGAAACACACAAAAGAAACAAAATGTTATAAGAATTCTAAATAAACTCCCCAAAGTCAAAAAGCTCAATACTTCTAGACCTAAGCATTTCTAATAAGTTACTCAACATGTATTATCAGAGATTAAACAGGCGGGGCATGGTGCTGTAATCTGATTCCAGTACTACGGAGGCAGAGGCAGGTGGATGGGTCTTTGTGAGTTTGACACCAGTTTGGTCTATACAGCAAGTTCCAGACCAGCCAGGGCTACTGTCAAAGAGACCTATCTCACCAAATGAAAACAGAAAACAAGCAAAGCAAGACCCCAAACAGAGCTTAAATGATGTGAAAGAAAGACTGGTTAAAAGTTCAGCACCTCTAAAAACTCATCCACACTTAGTTCAAAGGAAGAGAAAGTGGGTTCTCCGATAATATGAGATTGTTCAACTCTATTTAAATTGATAAGCAGTATAGTTTCCCCATGGAAACAAGTTAGTTTGGCTGGGCCTGGTTGCTCCCACCTATGATCCCAGCTACTCAAGAAACTTAGGCAAGAGGTTCAAAGCCACCCTGAAGAAGAGAGCAAGACTCAGTTAAAAATAAGTAAATAAATGAATGGGTAGATAGGCAGATAAAATCAAAGAAAACTGTACAGTCTGAATAAACGCAAACACCCTTGATCCCAAAGCTCGGTGTGCATTCCTTCTCCTTCTCTCCCACCCTCTCTAACCAGGGTTAACTCAAGCCATTTTTAGAGCTTAATGATCTAAGAGGCCTAAAGTACAGAAAGGCACAGAATGGAGAAGCTGATTATCACAATAAACTCCGAAGTACTTAAGTCCTAATATTAAGCTATGACTTATTACAGAGTATTACTTTCATTACTCTATACAGAAATACTTTTAGTTGTTTCATTTTATCAGATATAAAACATAAATGTATTTATCCTAAAAACCTAAAATTATTCCAAGTACATCTATTCTAAGACATTTCACAGAAACATTCCATGTAAAAGTCATGAACACTAACTCAAGTTCAGGATTTAATTAAATTTACTCAACATACTAAAAGAGCACACCAATAACTGTATTTGCATAAAATATACGTAAGAATTTCAAGAAAAACATCCACAATCTTTTATACCTTTCAGGGCAATCACTTTGCTGGCAGGATTCATGATGGCACTGTCTGCTGAGATTGGTCTTCGAATTGGATTGCTCGGATCATTCATATCAATGATTACCACCTGAGCCTGTTCTCCTACTTTTTCTCTAATGCAGATGAATTTATCTGACTCCATAGTCAGGGTACTGAAGCCAATGTTTGCTGGGTTGATACCCAGGTTCTGGAGCTGAAAAGAAATATGGACCATGTTACCAAATATGAAAGTATAATTTGACACTCATATATTATCATCAATTTAAATCCTAGTTTAACCATCAATGCAAGGCCAACAGTGATGATGGGCAAGTAATAGACTTTCTTCATTGTCTGAAAAAAATGTGGCATTCAACTGCTGCAGCTTAACTTCACATTACAACTAAGGAGGTTAGAGATGAAGAGCAACTTCTGAGTGCTGGTATTTATGGTTCAAGGGATTTATGACCATTATGTTTCTTGGTGAACTGTCAATCTTTGAACTATTGAACTTTCTCTTACCCCCATTAACTTAGCACAATTATTTATCCCCCTGCATTAGGCTTCAGGTAAAACATTTTAAAAAGGAGAAAAAAATTTTAAATCACAGAGTTCTCAATCTGACGAAACATGAGCTGCATGAGCAAAGCTATGCTGTGCAAAGAGTCGAGCAGGCCATACAGACGCGGCTCTGTCCATGCCTCCATAAGCAATGCCTTCAAGAAGCCAGTCTAGAGAATTCTCTCTAGGGGAAGCGCGTGCTCATGCAAAGGCCTGTGCAAATGTCTGAAGGAGCTACAAGTACTTAAAATAACACGGAGAGCATAGACCAATAAAGGGTTGAGCAGGGAATAAAGATTATACAGAGGCATGAAAGAACGGCTTGCCTGACAAGCTAAATTTACCTCCTAAGAATCCTGAACTTACAATACAGGTAAAAAGAACTACTTAAGAATTTTAACAGCTGAGCATGGTAGCACATGTCTGTAATCCAAACAAAAGCAGGAGATCTGAGTTTGAGGCTAGCCTGGTCTACAAAGAAAGTTCCAGGATAGCCAGGACTACACAGAGAAACTCTGTCTTGAAAAACCAAAACAAAAATAAGGAAATTTTTGCTCTGTATGAATAGCAGACACTACTGTATTTATTCAGTAAATAGTTGTTCTATAGATGGTACATCTTTGAAAGCAAATTAAGTATTTGAGTACGGAAGTCACCTGTGATTAGAAAGGATCTCTACTAGACTGGAACACTAATTCTCTGGGTGATCAAATCCTTCTAAAAGAGACTGCCTGAAGGGCTGGGTCTACTAGCCTAGACCAGAACATTCCCCCCGTGGTAGTAAATTGTCATGGTGTAAATTGAGAAAAAGCCCTTGTGCCCCAGCTACATAGCTTCCCTTCACTGCACTGGCTGAGCAATGTTAGTTGTATTTTATGGAATTCTTTTGTCAAACTCTTTTGCTACAAATAAACAGGCCAGGATCTGAACTAGGTCCAGAAGGATCTTAAGAGCTTCTTTTACTTTCACTTCCCTTTAATTACTCAAACACTATAGTATTAACCAGTTATAAAATGTAGTTAGTTCTAACTCAGACACAGCATCGGAGGGCAAAGAGCCAAGCAACTATCTAACCATTAACACAAATGCAGCATTAAAGTGGAACATTAACCAGCTTTATAAGCTCAAGATATGCTGCAATGCCAGGAAAATCAAAAGCTACACAATAGGTAACTTATAATGAATGTGGTTATAGTAAAACAGTATAAATCGATTTTTACTTCTTTTTGATATTAACCTATTTGAGGGAGGGGGTGGAGACAGAGTTTATCTGTATAGCCCTGGCTGTCCTGCTAGGATTAACCACCACCACCCAGCATGTTTAATTTCTTTAGTATCTAAAAAAATGTAGATATAAAGTGTTAAAATTAAAAATTAAAAACAAAACATTGTAGGGAGGAGGACACAGTGGCTGCTAAGCTGCAATGCCGCACACAGGATGAAGCAGAAGGACTGCCAGACCTCAGAGACCGTGTCTCAAAAAAGCTAAACCAGAGGCTGGAGGAATGGCTCTGCATTAAGAGAACTGACTATTCTTCTAAAGTACCTGGGTTTCATTCCCAGCACCCACATGTTAGCTCACAACCATCTGTCAACAAAAGTTCCAGTGAATCTGATGCCCTCTTCTGACTTTTGTGGGTATCAGAAATTCACACGATGCACAGGCATATATGCAGGCCAACATCCATACACATAATACTTTTTCCATTTAAGAGTGGAAACATGATGCCATGCAGTAGTGGCACACACCTTTAATCCCACTACCTGGGAGGCACAGGCAGGAGGATCTCTGTGAGTTCGAGGCCAGCTTGGTCTTCCTTCAAAGTAGTTCCAGAACAACCTTCAACGTCAAAGGCAACTCCAAGACAAGGAGCCAATACTTGAAAAGACAGTAAAACTAAAGAATAGTTCCCTCTTGAAATCCCAGGACTTGTCTCAAAAAAAGTGTAGTCAGTTTGAGAATGACATCCCTGAGGGTACTTTGGCAGGAAGTATTCAGAGCTCAGTTAAGTCTAGTCTCTTGGAATACAGGTAAGGGTATTTTTATTAGGGGAACACTGCTAATAAGAAATCCATTATAAACTGGAGAATAAGTCATATAACTAAATATTTTAAGGATAAAGATGAAAGGACGTGAAAATACTCCAAATGGCTGAGTTTGGTAGCTTCTACCTGTGATCCTACTTACTTAGGAAGCTAAGGCAAAAGGCTCATTATAAGGCCAACCTGAGCTATATCACAAGACTTATCCCAGGAAGAAAAAAAGAGACATAGAGACAGACAGACAAAGAGAGAACAAGAGAGCAAGCATGGAAGAGTGAGCATAAGAGACAGCATGAGAGCTTATGTGTGTGTAGGCAAGTGGATTAAATTGAAACTAAAACATTCAAATATGTTTAAAAACACATTTAAATTAGGCCATTTGTACAACTAAAAAGAAACTCCTCTTCCCTAGAAAGTCTTTCTTGGATGTTAGCAAAAGACAGGAACTTCAAAGATCCTCCTAGTTAGCAGGAAGGCACACTTGCAACCCCCTCTGCAGAGAAAGCTGGCAAGTTCTTTTCCCTTCCTGGTATCACCTGAGGCAATTATGCACCAATTCTGCTCATAGTTTCCTATAATATAGGAAAAACAGAAAAATACCATAACAGTAGTGAATAGGGTCAGCCACCATTAACTGTAATTCTGGCTTAGATGTATCCTTAGAGTAAGAACACATAAAAGACTGCCATACCTGAGAACTATGTTTAATAATATTTGTAGAAGACTTAATCTTTCAAAATGTAGCAATACTGCTAAAGGTTTTATTTTCAAAACAACCATAAATTATTCTTAAGTCAACTATAAAGGTGTAATGGTATATGATCGATGCCAGAGAAACTGATGACTTCAGAAGGCAAATCTACAAATTTGCATCAATTTTCAGAAGACCCACAGCAATGCCCAACTATAGCCATATCTCAGTAGTCTTAGTTGACGAAACATTGCCCTTGAAGCTAAAGATATTCTATATTGAGATATGTTTGTCTGCTAGTTTTTGTTGTTAACCTGACACAACCTTGAGTCACCTCAAAAGAGGGAATCTCTATGAGGAATTATCTAGAGCAGGTAGGACTGTAGGGGATCATCCATATTGTTAGTTGACCCTGTGAATGGCACCATTCCCTAGGCATGGCATAATAAACTATTTAAGAACAAAAGAAGCTAAATGAGAAGAGCCAAGCAGTCAGTATCTGTGTGGTCCTTTCTCTGTGGCTATGGATGTGATGTGAGTTGCTATGTAAGTTCCTGCTTCCATTTTCCTCAGTGATGATGTACTTGGAATTGTAAGCCCATAAGCCCTTTCCTCCTCTAAATTGCTTTCGGTCAGAGTACTTGATCACAGCAACAGAAATGAAACTTAGGAAAGCTTGAAAATGTCAATTATGAAGACATTTTTTCTAAACTTTAAAGAGCTGTTGTGGGACTCTAGAAAAAAAATGCATTTGGATTCACATGCATATAGTACAGCATTCCAGTGGCAAAAAAAGGTTCATTACAGTCCTGTAGTCCTCTGAAGCCACTCACACCATCAGTCTCTCATTCAAGCAATTAGGGATATTTTTCCCTAGTACAATTAAGAATACAATTCCATTCTAAGTTCTCAATCAAAAAATTAATAGGACAATGAACAAAAAGCATACTAATTATCAACTGCTTCTTTCTGAGAAACACATGATCTTTGTAACCTATTATTTGGTTTCCAGGCTAGATTTTGGTTTGCCAAATGGCATTACTTTAGGACCTAAGCTTGAACTTAGCTTATAACCAACACAAAACTTCTGAGTGCCCTGGAATTACCCAGTTATAAACAATATGTAAACCTTTCCTTTATGCATAAGGCAGATGTGGTGGTGGAGCACACCACTACCCAGCACTGAGGAGGCAGAGGCAGAGGGATCTCTGAGTTCGAGGCCAGCCTGGTTCCAGGACAGTCAGGACTACATAGAGAACCCCTGTCTTGAAAAAAACAAAACCAAATAATATTTTTGCTTCAAGTTGGATTAAACTGAGAGGGAAGGAAACTTCAGTCTTAAGATTCTGTAGTAGCAAGATATAGTATTTCAAATTTTCCATACTCTAGAGTGCAGACAATTCCTTAATTCAAGACAATTACAGTAAATTTTATGATTATAAAGTATCATCTAGGGGCTGGAGAGATGGCTCAGTGGTTAAGAGCTCTGCCTACTCTTCCAAAGGTCCTGAGTTCAACTCCCAGCAACCACATGGTGGCTCAAAACCATCTGTAATGGGGTCTGGTACCCTCTTCTGGCCTGCAGGCATACACACAAACAGAATATTGTATACATAATAAATAAATATTTTAGAAAAAAAAAGTATCATCTAGAATTAATTATTTTCTGGATTCCCCATAAACAGCCCAAATCCTGGTTTTTCCATTGAAATACCCATTTACGAGTTAGCATCCGTGTACAAACATTTGGAACTACAGTACCTATTTTCAGAGTTGTGGGGACTTAAAGTAAAATACTACAAACAATGCCTGACGCCACAAGGCCCTCAGTCAACACTATCAGCGCAGCAGAACTGTGGGCCCAGCTCAAGCCAACTGTCTTTCATTGCACTTCATTATCTGCTTCGTTCAGCTGTCCATAGGTTGTGGGTGTGAATTTCATTTTACCACATTGATAACAGCTAGAAGGCTCTCAAAATTCTTACCCAAGACCCTGAAATTTTCTTTCTCCCTCCCTCTGTTTTTTTTGTTTGTTTGTTTTGTTTTGTTTTGTTTTTTACAACCTTGCTATGTAGTCCTAGCTGTAACAACATACTGTATATTCCAGATTGGCCTTGAATGGACAGTGAGGGACTGTGATCCTTCTACTTCCTGAGAGTGGATTGCAAGCATGTGTTCCCAAGTCTTTTTTCTTTCTTTTTGAGAAGGAAACTATACTCCAAGACTTGTAATTCTGCTATTTTGCTTATTAAATTCCAAAGAAAGAACATCTTCAAAGCCATGCCACATATTCCTGATAAGCAACCTTATTAATTTTTTAATAGCATACAGAACAGCATTACTAAAGTCTTCTTTCAAAACTAATAAATGGTTCCATGTGCTGGAAAAGGAAGCTAGGAAAGCTAATGTCATTCAAGTAAACAATTACAATAAATTTCATAATTTGATTATGAAGTTCAAGTGGCATCTAAAATTAATTGCTGGAATCCTCATAAGAGCCCAAATGACTGGTTATAGCCCTAGATTTTCCACTAAAATAATCACGGCCCAGTTAATATCTGTGTACTGTTTCTTCACTGCAAACATTTGGAATGACAATATCTACTCTCATAGTTGTGGGGACTTAATGGGAAATACTAAAGCTAACATCAGGTTAGTTTCAAAGTTTCTTTCAACCTAAACACTCAAGACTAAGAAGGGCACTCCATTTTTCTTGTTGGTATACAAGAGCTGAGTGAAGCCACCGGTCCAATGCTAGACGGCTCCACACCAATTATTGCCAGGTTTCCTGATCTGCCCATGCTCCACAATTCCAGGCTACCTTCAAAAATTCATCTTTAGGTTCTCCAAATAAAATAGCTTCTTTAGAAATCTATCATTCAGTTTTTTTTCCTTATGTTTTCCCTGCATGTATGTCTGTGCTCCAAGTACATGCCTAAAACCATGGAAGACGGCAAGGGCATCAGATCTCCTGTAACTAACTAGAGCTGTAAGCGGAGCTATGGATGGTTGTGAGCTACCATGTGGGTGCTGGGAACTGAACCCAACTCTTCTGCAAGAGCAACAAGTGCTCTTCTTAACTGTTAGGCCATCTTTCCACCCCTTCTACCACTGATTTTTAACATGCCTTTCTAAAATTAGTTCAGAACCTTCTTACACAAAAAGACCCTCTAAATAAGTTTTCAAGATAATTGAAGGTGCAAAGATAAAATCCAAGAGTTGACATTAAAAAACAAAAATAAAAAACTGGTAAGAAGGAAAAACTGAGATGACTCAGTAGTTAAGAGCACTGCTGTTCTTCTGGAGGACCTGGGTTCAATTCCCAGCACCCACATGGTGGTTCATATCATACATAACTCCAGTTCCAGAGGATTCAATGGCCTTTTCTGGTCTCCACAGGCACCAGACAGGCAATTAATGCTCAGTTCTATGTGAAGGCACAACAACTATGAGTACTAAAAGGAGGTGGCTGTTATTTCTTCTTAAATGATTTATTTTTATTGTGTGTGCATTGGTGTTTTGCATCCATTTATGTCCATATGAGGGTGTCAGATCCCCTGGAACTGGAGGTACAGACAGTTGTGAATTGTCATGTGGGTCCCCTGGAAGCACAGCCAATGTTCTCAATCACTGAGCCATCTCTCCAGCCCCTATCTCTTAATTTCTTATAGAAGAAAGCTAACTAAAAGGTGGCAAACTGGGAGTCGGGCAGTGGTAGCACACATCTTTAATCCCAGCACTTCGGTTGCGGAGACAGGTGGATTTCTTTGAGTTCAAGGCCAGCCTAGTCTACAAGAGCTAGTTCCAGGACAGCTAGGGCTGTTATACAGAGAAAGCCTGTTTCAAAGAACAAAAACAAAAAAAAAAGTGGCAAAATAAATTGGCCACACGGCTCATCAAAAAGGTGCTTGCCACCAAGCTTAAGAATTAGAGTTTGATTCTTTGACCAACATGGCAGAAGGAAAGAACCCATCCCCACAAGTTGTCCTTCAATTTCCATATACATGTCACTGCACAATGCACATATACACATAAATATATAAATGCAAATTTTAAGTGGTGAAGTGTATGGTGTAGTGTAGTAGTCTCAGTGCACAGAAGGCTGAGACAGGAGGATCTCAAGGTTGGGGGCCAGTGTGAGCTTCTGCATAGTAAGCCACTCTCCCAAATGTGGAAGGAAAGACAAAATTCTTTTAAACATAGGCAACCATCACACTAATTGCTTCAGGAGAAAAAAAAATGGATGCTAAAACTAATGGATTTTAAGGAGAAATGGGAATCTGCAGACTCAACATTATCTTCCCCAGAAGATAACTCCAGAGGCAGAAAACTCAGCTCCAACTTTCATCAAGTTGTATCACAAGCAATGAATCGAACTGATGGCGTATGCTTCCCACTTTAACGACACTGTGCCCAAATCAGACAACTCCAATCACAACCTAGTAGATGGGCTCAAACTGAGGAGCATTTAAAAAACTATACACAACTACACCTTCCTAAAAATGTCTTGAAATACAGCACATTCTAGATATAAAAAATTTAGAGGCAAGTAGGACCACTAAATGCGACTGTTGTTTGAGTTATATTTTGATAATCAACAGCATTGGAAAAACTGGTTAAATCCAAGTAAGACCTGAACTAAGCAAGTTCTGTTAATTCCCCGCTTTCTAAAAACTCTAACTGTACTGACTTACCACACCACACAGGACACTGTTATTTTAGGGTGTCCGGTCTTTATTGTTACCAAGCTCTAGAACTATAGCTTGTGTGTTGCAGACTGTTCTGAAACAAACTGGTTTGGATGTCATGCTACCATTTCCTAAGTAAACTTTGCCAGGACAATTGCTTTGTTTTTGTTTTCTTGAAGAGATCAGGAAAACTTGATAAGCCAAGGGACCAGGAAACTGGTAGAAGTAAACCAGTGAAAGAATACATAGTTTGGTTAAAACTGTGAACACGCTGCTAAAGGACCACATGAACCATAAACACACAATCTGGTAACATGCACACAGAACAAAATGCTAACAAAAGGCACACAACAAAACAAAACCACACTACGTCAAATAATAAAAGACAATTTTCCCACTAATACAATGGCTCAATCTCTGCTATCACTTGCAACTGCATTTGTGCCTATTAAATAATAGGTTTGCTCTGCTTCACCCACCCAGCAGTTTTTACATGAATCACAAATCATCTTCTCTACAAGCACACCCAAGGAAGATGTATCCCACTAAACGCCTAGCAAACTTGGAGCAGAGCTCTTTAGCAGCTACATCAGCTGAAAACTAAAATACAAGAAAGCTTGTGTTTCTGACAGCATTACTTAGGACTCATGTTTCACAATTATTGCTTGGCACCACACTTTTCAGATCCTCCTTCTTTGTTTCATCTGAAATGAGACAACGTCAGCAAGCATGAGCTACTGATTTCCAGACAAAGCTATTTTCTCAATGCTCTATGTACGTTTCCATTAATTCTTGTAACATGGAAGGACTTATTAAGGAGCCACCAATTTAAAGGTCGAAGTTTTAGAGACCTACAGTTGTTCTATAGTCATTATTCTACCATTACTTCCCTAGTACAGGTATTTTTTAAGTATTTCATTCAGCTTAATTTCTTCTACAAACACCAAACATCCTCTACCTTCCTCCAGCACTAAACACATAGAAAAAATGTTGAGCTGTCACCTCACTGGGACCTTCCTGGAAACTAGAAAGATCAGTGTCAAAAACTGCAGTTGCTGTAGTCTGCAGGAAATGAGGAATGCTGAGAATGCAACATGCCTGGGTTTATTCCATCAACAGGATGCCAGCCATTGCTTTTGTTGGCTCCACAAATTTCAAGCAACAAACAAAACACTTTTAAACACTTTTAACCTTTGCTGATCCCACACTTAAAACATACAGGTTTGTTTCTACTCCAGGTGAATCTGTGAAGGCATCACTATTTTTCTTGGGAGAACTTCTGACTCTTGGCAATAACTACAAAATGAATGCAATGCAAGCAAAGATCTACAGCAAGAGACAAGGACTGAAAAACGTTAGCTTGATAGCACGAGAGTCTCTTAAAGAATTATTCCTACTTGTAACCTACTACTAACTGGGAGTTTTGTTGGCTTGTTTTGTTTTTCTTTTTCTGAAACAGGGTTTCTCTGTGTAGCTTTGGCTGTCCTGGAACTTACTCTGTAGACCAGGTTGGCCTACAACTCAAGAGGTCTGCTGGCCTCTGCCTCCCAAGTGTTGGGATTAAAGGTGTGTGCCACCAGTGCCCAGGTTAATGTATTGGATTTTGTTTTTTTTTTTTTTTTTCAAGACAAGAGTTTTTCTACATAGCCCTGGCTGACCTGGAACATGACTGGGAATTTAAAAATGTTAAATTTGACTTATTCAAAAGAAAAATCCAATTATCAGATGAAATACTAACCAAGCTCCAGGGATGTAGGAAAGTTTTTTTTTTTTTTTTTTTTTTTTTTGGTTTTTCGAGACAGGGTTTCTCTGCAGCTTTTTTGGAGCCTGTCCTGGAACTAGCTCTTGTAGACCAGGCTTGCCTCGAACTCACAGAGATCCGCCTGCCTCTGCCTCCCGAGTGCTGGGATTAAAGGCGTGCGCCACCACCGCCCGGCTTTTTGTTTTTGTTTTTTTTTTTTTTCGAGACAGGGTTTCCCTGTAGTTTGTAGAGCTTGTCCTGGAACTAGCTCTTGTAGACCAGGCTGGCCTCGAACTCAGAGATCCGCCTGCCTCTGCCTCCCGAGTGCTTGTAGGAAAGTTTTTATGCCCAAAACCTTGAAGATGGAAATGGCACACCAAGATTACGCCCTTTCTTGTATAAAGGCCACTGTGTACGCACAGAACACACCAAAGGGAGGGGAAGGGGCTTATTTCAAGGCTCAAGAATGTAAAATTTAGTGTCAACATAAAGACCCTCAAAAGCAGAGACAGGACTGTAGTTCAATGGCAGTGTGCAAGCGCAAGCATGAGCCCTGGAGTCAGTCCCCAGGACTGTAAAAACCTTCCCTGTACAGCTGGGCAGACACCAGAGTTTCTTGGTATGGCTATCTGAAAACATTTTCTATGCCATAATTCCAACAGTACGCTGCTGCCTACACTCATTTAAATTTTCTGCCATATGCTAACAGATCTGTTAAGAAATTAGATATCATGCTGTACTACTACTCATTTCTGCTTGAATTACTAATTTACAGCATAACAAATTTACCAGTTTACCAGGTGCTACAAGTTACAAAACCAGAATCATTTTATTTTTACAGATTAATTACTGAAATATTTATTTTCTCGTGGCACAAATGCCACAAATCTCAAGCTCACATAATGAATGAAATTGCATTCAACATCAAGAGTTACTGGCTAAAATATTAGCATTTCAGGGAGTCCACTGAGCACCGATTATTTGGAAACAATTACTTTCTTTTCTTCTTTATTTATTTTGGTTTTTCAAGACAGGGTTTCTCTGTGTAGCTTTGGCACTTGTTCTAGACCAGGCTGGCCTCAAATTCAGAGATCCGCCTGCCTCTGCACCTCCTGAGTCCTGGGATTAAAGGCGTGCACCACCACCACCACCACCACCACCACCACCCTTTCTTTTCTTTTCTTTTCTTTTTTTTTTGAGAAAGGATAAAGAATCTTAATTTGTAGTTCAGCCTGGCCTACATACTGAGACCTTATGCCTCAATCTCCCAAGTGATTTCCCCAGGTCCATTTTCAATCCAGCATTTTAAGTATAATTTTTGTAAAACTTTTACTTTTGTTAAATTCCAATTTTATCACTAAGAAAATTGAAGGGGGGAGTAGATATTAGGCTTTTAGGAACTTGTATTCAAATTGTAGATCATATTTTCCAAAAAAGGGAAAAAAAACCCATCTCAGTAAGTACAGTGACTACTGGAACAGGTTAAAAAAATGAACCCTGGTGTGGGGGAACACGTCTTTACTCCCAGCACGTGGAGCACGTCTTTACTCACAGCAGAGGCAGGTGGAGCCACACTGGTTTACACAGCAAGTTTCAGGCCAATTAGGGTTATACAGTGGGACCCTGCCTCAAAAAGAAAAAGAAGTATCTTGTTTTGTTTAGTCAAAGAGAAGGGATATCCTTCATGCTTAGAATAAATTTTAGTTTATCAAACTAATCTTGCTTCCTTCATATAAGCAAAGCTTGTTTCCACAATCTAAAAATAACTTGTATTTATTTTGGTCACTTTAATTACTAAACATGTAACCTGTTCTTGGCTAGGCATGGTAGTACATGTCTGTAATCCCAGCACTTAAGAAGCTAAGACAGGAAGAGGCCAAGCAAGTTAGCACCATATTAGGCTACACAGCAAAATCTTGCTTTCCCCTGCCCATACACACAGCATAAACAAGACCAAACATAATGTATGATTCTTTTATATAAAATAGCCACAAAATTAAGTTCTTAGTGACAGAAAGCAGATTACCGGTTTGCCAAGCGATGGAAAGAATGAGAGGAAGATAGATTGATTGCTCAACAGGTATAATTAACATCCCAGGCAATGAAAATGTTCTGAAAATATACACCTAAGTGACGTCACACTTAAACACTAAGTCATTCAGTTTTTATTTGCTTAATTATTTACTTAGAAATAGGGTCTTCCTATATAAAGTCTTGGCTGACCTCAGCACCCCCGGAGCTGAGATTACAGGACAAGTGCTGAGTTTCCAAGGCTGTGCCACAACGCGGCACCGAACGCTGTTCACATTCATAATCATGCTAAAACAGCTAATTTAGGTTTCGTGAATTTTAACAAGAACAAACAAACAAACAATCTTGAAAAGGCTAGGGAGTTGACTCAGAAAACAAATTATGCTTAGCAGGGGGACGGTCCTGGGCTTTACATCCAGCTAGCCAGCACATACACACATTAGCATCACTTGCAAAAGCTTAGCTCCTCTGAAAGCATAAACTCAGCTTAGACAGACTTAAGTAATTCAGTCATTTGACTTTCTTTACATACAAAAAGGTAACCCTGTGTTGGAGAAATGGTGCAGAAGATGAGCATTGCTGCTCCCCGGGGACCAGAGATCAGTTCCCAGCACCCATGTTGGGTGGCTCACAAGTAGTGCCTCTAACTCCAGCTTCAGGGGCCTCTTCTAACCTCATGGGTACCCCAAACCTATCCCCTACTTATTTAAAAAAAAAGTAATAACTTAAAAAATATTTTTTATTGATTTTTATTGAGCTCTACATTTTTCTTTGTTCCCCTCCTCTTCAACCCTCTCCCAAGGTCTCCATGCTCCCAATTTACTCAGGAGATCTTGTCTTTTTCTACTTCCCATGTAGATTTTTACACATCACATTTCAGAAACTTTAACTTTGGTATGCTTTGAATGTATCCCCCCAACAAAGTTTACATATAGAAACTAAAACCCAAATCATATATAAATCATATTGTTGTAATGGTGGGCCTTTGGGGGTATTATAGTTTTAATATGAATGTCTCCTACAGGCTCACATGTTCAGTTACTTGATCCTCAGTTCCTTGGTGGCTTTATGTTGGAATTCTGGAGAAGTGAGGGGGATAGCATCTGCTTCTAGCAGTCATGACATGAAGAGCCCCTTCCCTCATCATGAGCAGTAGACACCTACTGTCATGATTTTTCTGCCCAAGAATATGTACCCAAACAACCATGGACTGAACCCTGAAACCCATTTCCACCTTCAGGTCACATTCACAGGTATCTTGGTCACAGCTACACAAAAAATAACACAGAAGGTAACAAAGATTAGATGAGGTGACATTGCTCTATAAGAGACAAGTCCAAGTCAAGTTACTCTCCTCTTGCCACGGGATACCTTCTGTAACCAGGCCCTAACCAAATGCAAAGCAATGTTCTTGCACTTGTCACCTCCCAGAATCATAAGCCAAATAAATTTCTAGTCTTTCTAAATTACATGTCCTTGTGTATTCTGTAATAGCAACAAAAATCAACAGACACTTTTTCCATAAGCATTTTTTAAATATCAGCGCCTTTATTAGTACCAGAAAATCATCTCTATCCCAAAATGCTTTTTAAAAATCCATTATGGTAGTACCAAGTGGTGGTGGTGGTGCATGCCTTTAATCCCAGCACTCAGGAGGCAGAGGTAGGCAGATCTCTGTGAGTTTGAGCCCAGCCTGGTCTACAGAGTGAGTTCCAGGATAGGCACCAAAGCTACAGAAAAACCCTGTCTCAAAAAATAAAAACAAACAAAAAAATCCATTATGGTTGCATTGGAGAAATTGCTCAGTGGTTAAAAATCACTGGCTGCTCTTCCAGACGACCCAGGTTTGAATCTCAGCATTTGTATGGTAGTTCACAATCATCTGAGCTCTCTCTATATATATAAATGCATAATATATAATACATATTATCTATTGATAATGTTTATTAAATTTATTATGGTACAACCACAAAACTTTTAGACATGCTTCAAATTTCCATGTGCCTATCAGGGAACTTCCTCCCATTTGTCTTAGGATACAAGTTATCAGGGAATAGTTAAGATGTTTGTGACATCCAACATTTCCAATTGTGAACACATAAAGAAGAAGGAATTGTAAGATGTATAAAGTAGCCTTATTCAAATACGGGTGATTTCAGGCACATGGTAGTTTCTGTCAAATAATGTTTTGGTATTCAAATAAGTAACTGTGAGAGGCTTAATAACATGCAGAGTTCTGTTTGTCCAAACAGAGTCTTGCTATATAATCATGGCTGGCTTGGTACTCAATATACAAGGTAAACTGGTCTTAACTTGGACCATTCCTCTTGCTACCACATCAGGCTCAGCAAGGCTCTTTTACTGTAAACTCTAACTTAGAGCTACAATAGCGCATGGGTTGAGTGTGTGCCTGTGTGCCTGTGTGCCATGACACCTGTGTGGAAATCAGAGAGCAACTCTCTGGAGTTGGTTCTCCCCTTCCACTATGAGTTCCAGGGAGTAGTGAGTCATCAGATTTCCACAGCAAGCACTTTTTCTTGCTGAGCCAACTTGCAGGTCCTCAGTAAGACTCTTAAAGCAATTCTTTCCCAAAAGATGTTTTAAGATTAAAAGTCAAACAAACAGCCAGGCGGTGGTGGCGCACACCTTAAATCCTAGCACTCAGGAAACAAAGGCAGGGGATCTCTATGAATTAGGAGACAGCCAAGGCTATGTAGAGAAACCCTATCTCAAACTCCACTCCTCCTACTCCACAAAACACACACACACACACACACACACACACACACACACACACATCCATCCTGTCTACATTTTGATATGCCCAAATATAAACTTGCAGAGAGGGGAAAGAGATGGGTTTTATAGACCATGTACCCCTTACAGGTTTCTTTTCACCTAATTACTCATCCACAAATTAAGGTCCATTCAAACTTCTATAAGCCTATATATTCATAAATTCTACAAGTTGAGCATGTGTAGACTTTGGTGGTTTCTCAGATGAGCCAGCTGATCAGAAATAAATGAAAGCAACTGTTAACCAACTCCCACTTTTCATCTACTATGATTTCTGTTTCCGTAGATGAAGATCATCAAAATACTGTCATCTCTAAGACCCTCTAGCATGCATCACCATTGGGTTCTTCCCTTCCCTACTCCAGAAATAGCCTAAGTATAGAAAACGGAAAACATACTGGCAAAACTTCAAGATCTTGGCTTCAATAACTGGGCAGACTGTAGTTTTCTCTTTCAACATGTCATGTATGTGTACCTAGAGTAGATAAAAGGACACTTCTCCAAGACAGGTGAGAATGATTAATATGTACAAGGTCTAAGTATCATACCATACACACAATCTGTACTACAGTCCTAACTTCACAGTTGCTGAGCAGTATGCTAATAAAGGAGGAAGTTCGGACAAGCTAAAATCCTGACACAATCAAATAAAACTCAGACTGGCATTTTCCAGAACTGTACACTGCAGTTTAAAGTTTCAAGTATGATGAAATGTGGTTTAATAAGTTTTGTTCCTATTCTTGCAGAAATAACCGGAAAAGAAAGCCTACTTTACCTAACTTAAAAGCAAGCAAATAAACAAATGAACAAGAACAACTTACCTATTAAGCCATAACAGGAATGACTAACATAGCAGCCTCCAAAGCACAACCCTACAGATCTGCAACCATTTTCGTTCCTATCCCTTATTCCTATGATACTCAAGCTGAGCAAGCATGTTCTACTTTTCCCTCCCTGATCCTCAAGTACAAGGTCTTCCAATTCAAGTTTTGCATTAGTATAAACCCCAAAACATGAACATACAGTGATATAGACAACGGTGGCTTCTGAATGGAACACACTCTTGTCATTAAGGAAAAGGCAACAGTAAAGTCCCAAAACTTCTACCTAATGAGGGATACAAGTTAACTTGATCCTAATATATTTTGGATATTTTATATGAAAACTTAGAGTATCATTTAAGTAATTAAAGCAAAGAGAAAAAAATATTGGCTCACATAAAAGCTATTATGCCCCCAGACATGGCGGCACATGCCTGTAATTCTAGCCCTTGGGAGGCTAAGGTAAGAGGATGAAGAATTCAAGGACACTTAGTCTACATAAGAAGAAAGACCCTATCTTCAAACAAAACCACCTAAACTAAAAATGCTGGGGCTGGAGAAATGGTTCCGCATTAAGAAGAAGCACTAGCTATTCTTCCAAATGATCTGGGTTCAATTCCCAGCATCTAAAGTGTAACTTTCAATTATCTGTACTCCAGATCCAGGGGACCCAAAGCCCTCTTCTGGCCTCTGTGGGCATTGCATACATGTGGTACACACACCTACACACAGACAAAACACTCAAAGGCATGAAAAGAAACACTACTAAATGTATGAATTAAAGAACACCTCAGTAAAACAAGCAATAGTGACATATTTTTTAAATTTTATTGTAGTATACGTGTGCATGATGTGTGTATGTGCATGCATAAGCATGGCATAATATGTATGTATAGGTCAAAGGAAAACTTTATGCATTCAGCCAGATGTATAGTTTGTGAAGTCAATGCAGTGGGTTCAAGTGGTTGAATTCAGGTGGCTAGGCTTGCACAGCCAAGTACCTTTACCAGCTGAGCCACCTCAAGGACCTAACAGTGAAATATTCTGCAGTTCAAACTATATAGACTATTCATTGAAAAAAAAAACACCTTGCCAAACTGAAAATATAAATATTAAAATCTAATCACTATCTGTGTGGCCCCATAAGTTTACTTCTGTAACTTCAGCTTTCCCATCTATAAAGTAAGGGTAATCTCATCTATCCATAGACATAAAACATTTAGTAAGTTTTTAGTAAGTACATAGTAGGTATTTAAGTAGTGGTAAAAGTCAAAGGAGTTTGATTTTGTAGCTCAAATCTGAGGGCAATTATCCAAGCTTTTGGCCATCCCTACAAGTTAACAACATTAGAGTTGATGAACTGATGGTAGACACCAAGAGGTATGATTGCCACTGGCTTATAAGATAACTTGATTTCATGTAGCGTTAGCATGGCATATATGTAAAAGGAATTCATTCTAGTACAAAGGACTACCAACTATGAATATATTTCCCACTTCAGCGACTATATTCACTTCACCATTACCACTAAGACCATGAGCTTGAGACCAGCCTTCTTGACTACATAGCTAAGATATACCCTATCCCCCCCCCAAAAAAACCCAAAACCAAAAAGCAAAAAAGTAGGGTGCAGTGGGGCACAGGCTGCTCTCACTCTAAATGTATAGCAACTATACAATTTTAACAATTTCTGAGCTTGCCTGGTCTACAGTGAGATACTGCCTCAAAAGGGGGGGGGGGGGCTTACACTAATAAAGGCCTGGCTAGAATTCCTTTTTTTTTTCTTATTTTGTGGTTTTTCGAGACAGGGTTTCTCTGTATCTTTGGAACCTGTCCTGCAACTAGCTCCTGTAGACCAGGCTGGTCTCGAACTCACAGAGATCTGCCTGCCTCTGCCTCCCAAGTGCTGGGGTTAAAAGTGTGCGTCACCACCGCCCGGCCCATATCTGTATTTTATTAGATGTGGTTACTGATGTTTCTGAAAAATATCTACCCTATGAACAACAATTAAAAACTATACCAAAGTCACACAATGAAAGCTCACAGATTTGGAAGGAGACACAATTTCAGATCACTAATTCTCTTTTGTTTGTTTTTTGTTTTTCGAGACAGGGTTTCTCTGTAACTTTGAAGCCTGTCCTGAAACTAGCTCTTGTAGACCAGGCTGGCCTCAAACTCACAGAGATCCACTTGCCTCTGCCTCCTGAGTGCTGGGATAAAAGGAGTGCGTCACCACCCCCAGTCAGATCACTAATTCTTAAAAACATTGTTGTATTAAGCCGGGCAGAGGGAAGCGGATCTTAATGAGTTTGAGGCCAGCCTGGTCTACAAGAGCTAGTTCCAGGACAACTAGGGCTGTTACACAGAGAAACCCTGTCTCGAAAAACAAAAAAACAAACAAAAAAATAATTTATTAAATTTTATATATCAAATGTTCAGATACAAAAGATCTACACAGAGACAGCGCCCATAGTTACAAATGAAACAAGATCCCAAGATGCAATCTGTATTATTCAAATACATGACCATAAACAACACCTCACACTGAGATCTTGAAACTTGGATACTGTGACTCATTTTACATTAGTTTGAATCAAATAACTATTAGTTGATGATTGGATCAACTATTAGAACATCAAGTAAGTTGGACATGGTGGTGTATGTCTTTGGAATCCCAGAACTAGGGACTCAGAGCCAGGCCACTTAGGGCTACATAGTAAGACCCATTTTGAATAAAATTTTAAAGTAAACCAAAAAGTTCAAAAATAGTAAAATACCATGATAGCAAATTTATACTGATTACATGATATAATAGTATTTTCAGTATAATGAGTTAAATAAAAAATGAATTCCATCTCTATTTTTAGTTTTAATATGGCCACCACAGTGTAACGCAAAGCGGCTCACTTTTTCTGTAGTCAGCACTTGTTTCCCCAGCCTGAGCCCCCTTTGTCCACTGTTATCTCATCACCGGTCACACTCTAAACAGGTCAGTTTAAAGACTAAGACCAAAGTCCAACAGGAAACAGCAGCAGTAGGAAATCTGTGGAGCTTCTTGCTCTCTTTTTTAAAAGTTAAGATTTATTTATTTTATTCGCAGGAGCATTTTGCCTGTATATGTATACTGTCCTCGGAGGTCAGAAGAGCTCCTGGAATTAAAGTTACAGATGACTGTGGGTTGTCATTTGCGTGTGAGGAGCCAAACCCAGGTGCTCTCAGAGTAACAATCACTGGGAATCTCTCCAGTCCCTGCGTGGCATCTCTTAAAGGCAATCACTGCAGCAGTGCATGGTGGCAGGCCTAGAACCCCAACATTGAGGAGGCTTGAGTCTGAAGACACCCTGAGCAAATTAGCAAGGTACTGTCTCAAAAATAGATGGTTTATGGCCAGGTGTGCTGATATGTGCTGTAATCCCAGCACTCTGGAGCCAGAAGCAAGCAGATCGCAGAGTTCAAGGCCAGCCTGGTAAGCATAGTGAGTTCCAGACTAGTTCTGGTCTGCTACGTAGTAAGACCCTGTCTCAAAAAAAGGAGGGAGGAATGGAGGGGAGCAGGGAAGGGAAGGAAAAAAATTATTCCATGTTTCAAAATACTGTTTTAGAACTCCTAGGTATAGGTCCCATTCTGACTATGGTCCCGAACACTACCTCAGTCCTCCTTCATTGTCAGTAAGAGAAAGGGCCAAGGACTGAGGGAGGACAGAAAAGTGCGTAACAACACAAAAGGGACGGTTAAGAATCTGCTGTTCTCGTCACTCTCTGGTCCTCATTTATCATCACCATGTCCCTCAAGATAGAAATCCCAGCTATGATCAGAAACAATTGTTCTAACAGCAAACTACCAAGTTCCTAACACTACAAATTTCATTGCATTAAAATGAAAACTATAGTTTTACATACCTTAAAGTATTCCCCAATCTGAGCACAAGTATTTTCATTAAAATTAGCTAAACTCCTTAAAGCTGAGTAAGCTAAGACTTAAGAAATTTTTGAAAAAAAATCTGTCTTCAGTTGAGAAACTCTTTCCATGGTAGACTAATTCCAGGTAATGTGCTCTCCTAGTCCACCTAAGCATTTACTTCATCCCAGCAAACCCTGCTTTCTCTTTGAAAACCAAAACCTTAGCAAGAATCCTACTACTCAACTCAGCAAAATACTGCATGCCTGCATTTATGGATTAAAGGGAGAACAGAGTGGGGAGATTTGTAAACAAAAACTAAAAGTAAAACAGAATGTGCCAATCACAAAGATGCTTAATATGCCAAGAATTGAAAATTTCAGGCAAGGGGGTTTTGATGGCTGGCAAATTTACTGAATTCTGCAGCCTAGAATTTCTTCAGAATCTGCAACTCTGACAAAAACTCCTTCATCACATAAAATATTTACATTTATATAATGTGATATGATGTGATTGATGTTCCAAGCATTGATGATAGATCTTCATGAAAATAAAGAGCAAGCTTTGTTTTGTTTTGAGACAGGTTTTCACTATAGTTTTAGAGCCTGTCCTGGCACTAGCTCTTATAGACCAGGCTGGCCTCGAACTCACAGAGATCCGCCTGCCTCTGCCTCCTGAGTGCTAGGATTAAAGGCGTGCGCCACCACTGTCCGGGTTAAGAGCAAGTTTTTATTTACAACATCTTAAAAGTTTAAACTTTTAAGTTTCACAAGTTAGCTCTACACTCTCTAGTTCCTCATTTCCAGTTTTCCTGTGTGTTTTAGAAAACTGTTTTCTGCTAAGCAGAATGGCAGAGACTTGGAAATCAAAGACTTCAGATGATAGCTGAATAGTCCTTTCAATGATGTGTTCAAAGAGAGGGGATAAAAACCTGAGGTCAGGAGATACATTATCTTGGAAGAGAACAATGATTAGGGCTTTTGGTGCAACTGATCACTACCTACTGAAGTGGAATTCTACCAGCCATGCCTAAGCTTAAAGTGTAACATGGTCCTACCCCCCCTCCAAAAAGAAAAAAAAAATCAACATCCGAGATCTTCAAGAATACGTGTAAAGCTATTTTATAAATATTCAAAATCTTCACATTTGAGAAGGAAACAGTTGCAACTATTTGCAGAAACGGCTACTCACATGCCACACCTGCATCAAATTTATTTTAATTAAGGACAAGTTTGGATTCCAATTTGTAGGACCATTCAACAATTCTTGTATTTAATAGAAATGAAAAACTATTACTCAACCAACGATCAACAAATAAGATTTACCAAGGAGCAAACCATTGTCATGGGAAACGATTAGCTTCTCTTGCGTATGGTTTATAAACATGTTTGCAGAAAAGTATTTATTTCTGGTGCACTTTAATGTGTACAAACCATTGTTCACTAGGACGCAGAAACAGTGCAATGGCACTAATTGCTCATATTCATTTTTAAGAGGGAACCCAAACAAGTTTGAACTGAGGACAACAATTTCTTTCTTGACCAGTATTGTCATTTTTTAGACCTCTGCATAACTGTGATCTTATTGCCAATTACTTATTATTATTATTACCTGACCACTGCACCTTCTTTCAGAAATTAGCCCTTCAGAAGACAGAGCTAAAAGCAGGTTCCCTCATGGGGATATTTGGGCGAAATAGTTTAATATGAGTAAATAATGATGTTAAAGAGTCAGGACAAGTGAACCAGGAAAATCAGCAGTTCTGAAGAAGCTTATTTCAGCGAAGCCCTCCAATGGTCACCTGTCTAGGCCAACCGCTGGCATGCTGCTAGGCAAGACAATGGTGTACTGACTCCAGGATAAGGCATAGTGGGGGGAAGGACGCCCCAACCTACTAAAAAGAAGTCAGTTACAGATCAACTGGTCTGGTGCTGACTCAGAGCAGGTATGCACTACCAGGCTCTGCCGAATTCCACACAGCCCTCTGAGACTTACTCCTGCCCTAATCCCACAACTACCTGCTAGATTCCAAAAGGCCACAAATAGCCTCTAAATAGCACGGCCTACCTTACAGAATCAAAGTGAAGCTAAGAGCTAAAGCACCCCACGAAGAAACCAAGAAAGGAAGAATGTGTGCGTTCCCCTTGGGACCTTGACCCCATGCTCCCTGAGGCTGACACCGCCCCTAGCCGCCCCTCTATTCTATCTTCTTTCTGTTCCCGCAGTGAGTGACCTTCGGTTTCTTATAAATTCAGGGAAGGCAAGACACAAGCCACAGCTACTCCAACCCCAAGGTGCCTTTCTCGGTTTTGAACTGCAGAGGGAGGATGAAGAAGGTTGCTCCTCCCCAAGCCACCCGCCACACAATTTCTGGGTGCAGACTCGATGTGGAAATGGGACTAGACCAGGGGAAGGTGACAGCCCTGAATCGGCCCGGGGTTAACGAGAATTCTCGCTCCGGGAGAAACGTGAGAGAGTCTCTCCCACCTACCCCCCCCCCACCCAAATGAATGAACTGGGTAAAACGGGAAGGGGGTCTAGTATGCGCAGTTCCTGCAATTCAGGAAGCAGAATAAGAGGCCGTCAGACGTAAGGCCTGGCCCCGCCGCCCTTTGCACTCCGATTCGTCATTTCCATCCTAGTCTAATATCACTTAACCCTTTAAGCTTTTAAGACAGTAACCCTTCCTCCATCTACGCCAAAACCGAACCCTCCCCCCACTCCCCTCCCCTCGATCCCTTTCGGGCCGGGCCACCAGCTTCTTCTTTCCCACTACCCTCGGAAAGGCCCTCAGCAGCCCCGACCCACACACACCTGGAGATGCTCCTGAAAACGAATTGGCAGAATCTGGGCCATGGTGCTGTCGGGGGGTATGATCTCCTCCTGTCACTGGGGCTACGGGGCAGAGCCTGCCCGGGCTCTCCAAGGGAGAGGAGGAGAAGGGGAAGGGGGGGAGGCTGGGCTCAGCTGGATACTCTCCGGGGACGCAGGAAACTGGCAGGCAGACGAAAGAGCTTGGGTCGGGGGCGGAGGCTCCAGGGGCCGGGAGAGCCGCAATGGCGGAACCGGGAGCAGCGCAGACTCCGGAAACGGCTGAGCCCTGCGGAAGGATCCCGGGGCAGAACTCCGCCCAGCCTCCTCACCCCCTCCGCCTTATGTAGCCTTCCACGAGCGCCGCGCCGCGGTCGGGCGTAGGAATTCAGGGACGCAGTGCGCGGAGCGCTCTCCGCCTCAGCGACAGCGGGAAAACAGAGGAAGCCAGGGACTACTTTTTTTAGACTCATCACTTTCCCCAGGCTCCGGTTGCTCCCTCCTCCCCTCCCCCTCCCCCCCCCTTTTTTTTTTTTAACATTTTGCCACATCATGCGACTCGGGGCGACCGACGTCATTTCCGCAGGCGCTGTAGGACCCACCCACGCACTTCCCGGTGCACGTGATGCGGGTAGGGAAGGGTCGGTTGACGGCTGCCAGAGCGGAGGGCGAGGGCTAGGCAATGGCCGCGGCTTCTGGGAATGAGGTGGCGGTTGGGCCCCCTGCCGGCATGGCGGCCGGGGCGTGTGGAGAGCGAGTTCCTGAGGCGGAGGCTGCGGCGTGGGCGCCGGGGTGACTCAGGAAAACGGCCGCGCCGCAGCGCTCTTCGGGCGGCCTCCCCCGCCCGGTTTCACGCAGTGGGTGGTTGCTGACACCTCAGGGAGGGGGACCATGCCGGCCCGCCAGCTTCCCTGCCCTGACGCACGCCCTGCTGACGCGGGGAGAACCGGCCGGCTCTCCGAGTTCCACCTCAAAGGACACTGAAGGCCATGTGAGCCGTGGCTCAGGCTGGCCCTGGGGAGAGCTGCCGCGGACATCTTGGTGGATTTAGATCTGCCTTGTGTAGAGATCAGCTTGGCCTTGGAGACTCGGAGTGTTCAGCCGCATCAGATGACTTGTTTAGATGGGGGGCGGGGGGGACTGCTGCAAGAGACCTCTGGGGCTTGGAGGATTGACTGTCACATGCGTTAGGAGGACGTTGCCTGTAGGAGCAGTGTGTGTTGTCAGTGTAAGCATTGCAAAACCGGAGCACCATGTCTTCCCCCTGCGATAAGGTACCTGCAGCATCATTAGCGACTGACAGAGCCCTTGATAAACTATAAGATGTAGTCACAATAGCACCAGTGTAAGAAAGGTTTATAGACTTCCACCCCATGCCTTTCGTCTTTGTATTTTTTTTAAATTCCTCTGAAAGTTCTTGAGAAGACTGTTTTCCCTGCCCTTTTCCCCTAAAGAACATTAAGTCCCCACTGAGTATACAATAATTTCGTGTAAGCAGTTTTGCTTAGAGAAATCTGCCTAGTCATTTTAGTTGATTTTAGTGTCTCCCAACACCCCACCCCACCCCCAAATCTTGTCTTTCATACCTAGGCTGAGAGAAGAAACTGGCCATTAAGAGGGCAATCGGAGATGGTTGTGAAGAACAACCTTGCCACCATATTGTAGGATGCTCTGTTTGCATAATTTCACTTTATTTTACTAAGACAAGCACTTGAATGGGCTCTGTCCTGCAGTGTTTGATATGACCATTTTAATACGAGGCTTTAAGTACTTTTTTAGAAGTGGGCAAATTCTAAATTAAAATTCAAAGGTAGTTACTGTTTTATTGCAGAAATGCCAGTAGCTAAATCGAATTGCATTTCAGTCTCAGATTTTGGGATGTAAGAACTACATCATGAACAGATCACCACAATTTAATTTATTGACAAGTGCCTTGCATTTTCATACAGACCCTGTAATTTTAAGTATATTTAGAATCTTCAAAGCAATTGAGTCCTGAGACTGCTATGTCATCACACATAGAGATTTCAAGAATTGGTTGTTTTCAGAAATCATTTAGGAAGAAGAAAAGTAAATTGTAATATCCCAAATTATTTTGCTTATTAATAGAACTGCCTTCTTGCCTGCCTGAGCTTTCTCACATCCTAATTATGAAAGACAGTATTAAGGGAAAAACACTAAAAGCAGCTAAAATGACTAAGCAGATTTCTCTCAGCAAAGGCACCTTAAATTTAAAAGTTAGTGTGCTTTTTTTTTTTCCCCAAAGAGAAAAGGGCCACATGATAATCAGTTGTTACCCAATGCTGGGGGTATTGTGGTACACATCTTTAACCCCCACACTGGGGAGTTCTGAGGCAACAGGACCTAGAGTTCAAGACAATTCCATCACATAGCAAGACCCTGTCCCACAAAACTAAAGCAGCCCCCAAACTGGCATGTCTTTAAGATCACTAACTTGTAACCAAAGATGTATATTATGAGATTATGCTATCTAAGTATCGATTCTGCATAGAGAAAGGAGAAAGGCAGTTCCCTGCCTTCGAAACCAAGTCTCCTAACCTGTACCTGAAGGCATGGTTTCAGGTCCTTCCTTAAAACAGATAACCTAATAAGCCCTAAAACAAATTCTGCTATCCAGAGTAATTTTTTTACCCGGAACAGACTGCTGCAATGGATGACTCATCAGCCTGGCTTTAGTTTCGGATGATTTAGTAAAGAAGCCATGTTCCTAAATGATCAAGGTCTGAAATTAAAGCTATTTTTACAGTATTATGAATAGTAGCCCCTTGCATACTAAGTGCCTTAAAAAATACATTGCTTGATCTATTATTTTATTTTGAGTAATTCTAGTTTCTCAAAACCTACACAAGAAAACTATATTATTTATCAATACCTATATTTTACGCCAGGAACTCTAAATATGTATAAACATCCTGGAAAAACCAAAAATCTAAAAACACCACTTTTAGGATGGGTGTGGTGGTACATAACATACACTTCTTTAATCCCAGCACTTGGCACTTGGGAGATTTAGGAAGGAGAATCAGGAATTCAAGACTGTTTTTCTGTATCAGTCAGGTTGAGCTACAGGAGACCCTGCCTCAAAACAAAAACCTTGATAGCCAGGAATCTGCACCTGGTTAGGTGAGGCAGGAGGATTGATGGCAGTTTAAAATCAGCATAAAATAGAGACACTGTCTTTAAAAAAGAAAAAAAAAGGATTAATGGAAAGACAGCCCTTTTGTTACAGGATTCCTACCTAGTTTTTCTCTTTTTGTCTTTTCAAGACAGGGTTTCTCTGTGTAGCCTCAGCTGTCTTGGAACTCACTCTGTAGACCAGACTGGCGGCAGACTAACAGAGATCCACTTGCTTCTGCCTCCCGAATACTGTGATTAAAAGTGTGCGCCACTTCCGCCTGGGCACAGTTGTTCATCTTAAGACAACCCCAAAAGTAAAGTATTTTTAAAACCTGACTTTTGAAAAAAGAACAGCTTAAGCTAACCACACTGTAAAAGTCAGAGTAAAGGCATTCCTCAGATAGTCAAAGAATAAATTGAAAGCAGAACTCTAAAACTAATGCATCGTATCAAATATAATTCAGATTTTAATAAAACCATGAGAGACACTTTGGAATTACACAGGTAAGATAAGTGATTTTGTCATTTAAACAGCACCTCTGAAATATCTCAGCCTTCTAGGGGTACTGATAAAAATCCCAACAGAACTAGTCTAGGGCTTTATCTTTTCATGCAAGATAAAAGGACACCACAGCACTTGTCTCTTAAGAAAATGAATATTGCTTGGGTCTCAGGAATTGGTCAACATAGTGTTTCAGTTCTTTTTTTTTTTTTTTTGGTTTTTCGAGACAGGGTTTCCCTGTAGTTTCTAGAGCCTGTCCTGGAACTAGCTCTTGTAGACCAGGTTGGCCTCGAACTCAGAGATCCGCCTGCCTCTGCCTCCCGAGTGCTGGGATTAAAGGCGTGCGCCACCACCGCCCGGCAGTGTTTCAGTTCTTTATGTTCAGGCAAAGTTCCTCAACAAGGATGAGGGGTGGACAGAAACATTTGCAAAGCAAAGTTTAGTATGAAATGGAGTTTATAAGCTATCCTTCACTGTCAAACTTTGAACCGCTGTATAGGCAAGATTTATAATGTGTCAGAATGGCAGTAAGGTCTGAGTGGGATATTCACCTTATTAGCACGCATATGTTCCAAGTGAGAGGCTAAGACCAGCTTGGTGGGAACCAACCACTCTAGTTACATTAAACAGGTCCCTTCCATATTTTCTGACAGATCCTTGCAGAGAAAGGAAATAGCTTGGAACATTCCCTTACGAAGTTATTTAAGGCAGTGTGGTGGGTCACGCCTTTAATTCTAGCACTTGGAAGGCTAAATCAAGAGGAAGCACAGTCTTGAATTTGAGGCCAGCCTAGGCTACATAGTAAGTTCCAGATCAGCCTGGATTACAGAATAAGACCTTGTCTGAAAAACCACTCTCCCCCAAAAGTCATCTTAGAACATTGGTTTAAATATAGTAGAATCACAACCATTGTGGAAACACTTTAACCGTGCTGATCAATAAATGCCAATCACATCCCTTCCCCCACCCAGTAACAAGTCACAAAAGCTTGAGAGGTTCTGTTGAATGCAAAAGCAATGAGGGTAAAATGAAGGAATTATTTGTTGTTATTGTTTGGTTTTTCGAGACAGGATTTCTCTAATAATTTTGGAGCCTGTCTTGGAGCTTGCTCTGTAGACCAGGCTGGTCTCGAACTCAGAGAGATCCTCTTGTCTCTGCCTCCTGAGTGCTGGAATCAAAGGTGTGCACCATCACTGCCAAGCCTAGGAGAGATTTGTCACAGGTCTTTCCCTTCCAAATTTCTTATGTGTGTCTATGCATAAGACATACTTCCTCCAATTTTCATTAGGAACCGAACCATCCACCTTGTTGTGGTCTCTCACTGGGACCTAGGAGCTGAAGAGACAGCCCTATCCCCCCACCTATCCTCCAAGCACTATGATTATAAGCACACACCACCATGCCTAGTTTTTTTTTTAATTTCCTTTAAAAAAAAAATAGGGGTGCTGACAATCAAACTCCATGCTTGCATAGTAAGCATTTTATCTACTACCTTCCAGCTCCTTCCCTGAGTTGAAAATATGTAGAACTGTCTTTTTCATGCCCTAGAGGTATTACTGTTTCCAGGTCAAAGCAACATATGACCCACAAACATGTTCCTTCAAAAATTAGTTTTGTCATACTGAAAGGTTAGATCTCAGTAGCAGTGTATATACCTTTTACTGAACTTTCACGACCTCAGAACAGAATAGTTAAGGACTGAAACTTAGTAAAGTTTTGGTTCATTCAGTAATGATGGTTTAAAGAATTATAACCTAATTTATACCCTTACATATTTTCCAACATCTGTAAAGTCAAATATGCAGATGCTAAATTCTTTTGTAAAGACTTCTTTATTTTTTTATTTTTTTATTTTTTTGAGACAGGGTTTCTCTGCAGCTTTTTTAGAGCCTGGCCTGGAACTAGCTCTTGTAGACCAGGCTGGCCTCGAACTCACAGAGATCCGCCTGCCTCTGCCTCCCGAGTGCTGGGATTAAAGGCGTGCGCCACCACCGCCCGGCGTAAAGACTTCTTTAAAAGTTGAGATGGTGAGGTATGTTAAATAAGAGCCCTTGAAGAGGATCAGAGTTCAGTTCCCAGCACCCACATTGGGCAGCTCACAGTCATCTGTAATTCCAGCTCCAGGGGATCCAACACCCTCTTTTGTCCTGTGCTACCTATATATACTTAGACATTTTTAAAGTTCAGAAAATTGATATAGAAAAGTAATTCTGAATCTTAAAGGTCTTATGTTCATCACAGTGATGTTTTTAATATAGTATCCCAACAAACATTATCACCTCTTCTCAATATGTACTAAACCAGAAGCACTATAGAAAGAAAACCTAGGGAGGGGACAGTGCTAAGCATCACATACTAGGCAAGTGCCCTACCACTTACCTACATTCCCAACACATGGGGAAGTAGAGGCAGGAGAATCAGTGAGACTTAGAGGCTATCCTGGTCTACATAGCAAGTTCCAGGCTAGTCACAAATACAGAAGACCTTTTCTTACCCTGTCACAACTTGTAAAAATGTGTGCCTTCAGCTGGGCGGTGGTGGTGCATGCCTTTAATCCCAGCGCTTGAGAGGTAGAGGTAGGCGGATCTCTGTCAGTTGAAGGCCAGTCTGGTCTACAGAACTAGTTTCAGGATAGCCAGAGCTACACAGAGAAACCCTGTCTCAAAAAACCAAAACAAGAAAAAAAAATTTTATATGCCTGATGGTTGGCTTTTCCTGGCTGCTCATATTCCAAGTAATCTAGTTTAACATTATCCAGATAATACAGCTGTAAAACTTCCATTCATTCTGTGATATTGGAATGATTGAGAAATTTGTGGCATTCATGATATAAACTATAATACTTTGAATGAGAAATGCACAACTCATATGTGGTCCCTATTGGTGGTGCTGTTTTGGGAAAGTTTAGGAGGCACATTCTTTCTGGAAGAAGTATATCACTTGGGACTGACATTGAGAGTGTATAGCTTCCCCTAATTCTGCCATTCCATTTCAGGATTGCTGTTAAAAGATTTGATCTTTTGGCTTCCTGCTGCTGCAGTGCCTGCGCCTTGTCATGCTTCTGTCCTGACATGATAGACGTTTATACCTCTGAAGCCATAAATCAAAATAAACTCTGTCTTCCTTAAATTGCCTTTGGTTATGGTGTTTTATCACAGTAGTAGAAAAGTAACATACAGAGGTCTACTTCATATTTACTGATAATCAGATTTTTCTTTTTTGAGCCAGTGCTATTAAAACCAAGAGTCATAAAAAGATTCTCTTTTATATCCACCACCCACACAAATATAACAAAGCTTTTAAATAAAAACCAACCTGACAAAACAGGTCACGCACACACACATATAATTTATGTATTTTTAATTACTGTTTAGTTCAGCCTCCAGATCAGATGTGGTAAGATGAGACTCATTACTAAGGAAGACTTTAAAATTCTAATTTTTAAAAGGGAAGTAAATGGACGAACACACTGGCACACAGTGACAGACTGTAAGTACTACATACTACAAAAGGATAATCTCAGCCAAGGCTGACTTTAAAAGTTTTCTCTAAAACAAACAGCGCTCAGACTGGGGATATGTAGCTCCATTGGTAGAGTACTTACCTAGCAAGCATGAAACCTTGTGATGTGGGATAATGATCTTGTACACTGAAAACTCGTATCGGTGTAATAAAACACTGATTGGTCAGTAAGCAGGCAGGAAGTAGAGGCAGGGCAACCAGACTAAGAGAATTCTGGGAAAAGGAAAGGCAGAGAGTAGTTACCAGCCAGGCACAAAGGAAACAAGATGAGAATGCCTTACTGAGAAAAAGAACCAAGCCATGTGACTAAACATAGACAAGAATTATGAGTTAAGTTGTAAGAGCTTGCTAATAATAAGCCTGAAGCTGGGTGGTGGTGGCACACACACCTTTAATCCCAGCACTCAGGAGGCAGAGGCAGGCAGATCTCTGTGAGTTTGAAGCCAGCCTGGTCTACAAGAGCTAGTTCCAGGACAGGCTTCAAAGCCTCGAAAAACAAAAACAACAAAACAAAAGCCTGAACTAATAGGCCAAACAGTTTATAATTAATGTAAGTCTCTATGTGTTTCTTTGGAACTGAATGGCTGTGGGACCTAGTAGGCACATCTTCCATCTACACCTCCTATACCCTGGGTTCAATATTCAGCACCACAGAATTAGTGTAGTAGTGTATGGCAATAATCCTAGAATTTGGGAAGTAGAAGTAGGATCAGGAGTTCAAGGTCACCCTAAGCTACATAATAAACTTGAGTCTAGATAGATGAGACCCCAACTTCAAGAAAGTAAATGGCACTCAAACTAATACTTGACTTACTGGATGAAGACTGAAAACTGTAAAACCTTTTTAAATCCTCTTCTCAGTAGTACATTAAAATCTTTTCCATTGTTTTAACTCTGGTTATATATGTTGTAGAATATTAGTTTAAAGATGTATTGCATTTGTTTATACTGTGGAACATTTGTTTAATGATACAAAACTGTGTTGCTTTCTTTTATGTTGCATTTGTTTTGTTACTTTGCCTGTATAAAACACCTGATTAGTCTACTAAAAAGCTTTACAGCCAATAGCGAGGCAGGAGAAAGGAAAGGCAGGGCTGACAGGCAGAGAGAATAAATAGGAGAGAAAGAGAGCTCAAGGTATGAGAGAGGAAGGAGAGGATTTTAGGGGCCAGCCACCCAGCTACGCAGCAAGCCACAGAATAAGAAGTAAAGAAAGGTATACAGAAATAGGTAAAGATAAAAGCCCAGAGGCAAAAAGGATAATTTAAGAAAAGCTGGGTAGAAATAATCCAAGCTAAGGCAGGGCGCTTTAAGAAAGAATAAGCCTGGTGTGATTTCTTAGGGAGCTGGGTGGCAAGCTCCACAAAAGCCAAGAGTAAAAACAAGATAACTTTTTATTTCAGCTAAACCTTACTATTCCTAGATAACCTAGCTTAAAACTCATTTACTTTCTCCACCCTCTATTTATTGACTATTTTACCCCATTAACTTGATAACCATGTTAGCATGCCAATAGCCACACCTGGACTTAACAGAACAAGCATTTATGTTTCCAGGGACTGTGTTAGTGGGTGTAGAGTGTTTGCCTTGTATGCACAAGTCTCAGAGTTCAATCCTCAGTACCACAAAACTGAGTATATATGCAAGTGTTTCCCACAAACAAAACACCAATCTGATGCTAGGGTATAGTTTGGATTAACCAATCCCATTTCATGTTTTAAATGAAAATCAAGTAACCTTACATTAGGGAACACAGGTGGATTTTATCTGAACACATTATTTTGAGCAATCTTTAACAAACTCACAAAGGAAATTTTGTATTTGTATTTTAAGTTTAAAGGAGCATTGAACAGTAATAAGGATTATTTTGAATATCTTTGGGAGACTGAAGATTGCAATTTAAATTTATTAGGGCCAATGAGATGGCTTAGTGGGTGCTGGTTCCTGCTCCCCAGGCTGATGACCCGAGTCCCAGTTCTAGTAACCACATACTGAAAGGAGAGAACCAAATCCCACTGTAGTCCTTCTGATCTCTATGTGTACTCCGTGGCATACACATGCCCATACACAAACACAAGCACACAGAATGAAAAAGACAAAAATTCATTTATTTCTAGTATTATCTCACTTGCCCTGCTAAGAAAAAAAAGACATGTTCGAGGCCAACCTGGTCTACAAGAGCTAGATCCAGGACAGGCTCTAGAGACTACAGGGAAACCCTGTCTCGAAAAACCAAAAAAAAAAAAAAAAAGACAGATTGGAAATCTTGCAAAGAACATTTTAAAAGTTCATTCTTATTTTTAATGAAATGACTGATCATGTACTTCTACTGTAACATGTTTTCTTTGTGTAGTAATTTGAGGCAAATTCCTGTTCTTGCAAGAGCAAATCCCTCTACTACTACTTTTACCCCAGCCTCTATTCTCCTTCATGCCCTAACTAGGTCAAGCATTCCCTTAATAGTTTAATATTCTCATCACAATCATCTCAAAGATGTAATGTCATTCTCTTCTAACAAATGTTAGAATTTTGTTCCATAATTCCCAATTCACAGGTTTCCATGATTGTGATTTCAGTCTTTATATATCATTACTTTCCTACACATATAGTCTATATACCAAGTAATGCTGTTAGTTAATCACCCTTCTGAAATACCCCAAGGTTTTTGTTTTTTGGAGGGACAGGGTCTCACTGTACAAACCTGCATGACTTGGAACAATTATGAAGACCAGGCCATCCTCAAACATAGATCTGTCTGCCTGCCTCTGCCTCCCCAATGCTGGTATTAAAGACAGGTGTCACGATACCCAGCCTTCAGTCTTAATTATTAGTAGAGATATGCCTCTCTGCTTGGGTTTGTGCATATGAGTGCATATGGAGGCCAAGACAGGACATTGGATCCCCAGGAGCTGGAGTTACAGCTTATTGTGATCTACTAATGTGGGTGCTAAGAACTGAATGCTGGTCCTCTACAAAAACAGCAAGTACTCTTTTTTTTTTTTTTTTTTTTTTTGGTTTTTCGAGACAGGGTTTCTCTGTGGCTTTGGAGCCTGTCCTGGAACTAGCTCTTGTAGACCAGGCTGGTCTCGAACTCACAGAGATCCGCCTGCCTCTGCCTCCCGAGTGCTGGGATTAAAGGCGTGCGCCACCACCACCCGGCAGCAAGTACTCTTAACCACTAAGACATCTCTCTAGATGGAAAAATTTTTTTAATTGTGAGTGTATGAATGCAGATGTGTGTAGCCCTTGAGCTAATTCTGTGTTAGTCCATGTTGTACCTAGAACTCATATGTTTACTGGTAGTTTTTTTTTTAAGGAATACCAATACACATGTGCACTCACGCACGCACGCGCGCGCGCGCACACACACACACACACACACCAATGTATGCCAAGATACCAGTATATACCAATAATATCAATATATAGAAATACACACTATAAAAAAATTCCCTGGAGCCAGAGATGTCAGAGGATAAAATGATTGTGTTTATGACGCCCTGAGTTCAGTCCCCAACACTGTATGGCGTATGTCTGTAATCCCAGCATTTAGGAAATGAAAGCAGATCAGTTTAGGCCAGTCTAGGCTGTACATGAGACAGTGTTTCATAACAAACAAAAAAAAATTTCAAAAAAAAAATCCTTGAAGCTGATTCAAGCAAGAATCACCACCTGACATAGATCTGTTTGTAATGTGATATTTTAATAATCCTAAAGTATCTTGCCTTCAAACTACTTTTTAAATTGAAAATATTTCTATGTATGTGTAGGAATGATGTGTTTGTGTGGGCTTGTGTGCCGTGGCACATATATGGAGGTCAGAGAACAACTTCTTGGTACTGGTTGTCTCATTCCACTCTTTACATGGGTTCAGGGAATCATACTCGGTCTCCACTAGGCCAAGTGCCTTTACCCAAAGAGCTGTCTTTCCAGCCCTGAAGTACTTTGGAATTTTTTTAAAAGGTTTATTTATTATATATACAACATTTTCCTCCATGTATGACTGTATGCCAGAAGACGACATCAGATCTCATTATAGAGGCTGTGAGTCACTATGTGGTTGCTGGGAACTGAACTCAGGACCTCTGCAAGAGCAGCCAGTGCTCTTAACCTTTGAGCCATTCATTGCTCCAGCCCTACTTTTTTTTAAAAGAAGTTGAAGAAATTTTGCATAAAGACCATATAATAAAGATTAGCATCACTAATAAGGGCAAATACTATGTACTTTCAGCTGTGATACCCTAGAGAAATTCTGATAGCTTAAGAAACATTCAAGTAAAAACTGCCTAACGGTGGAGCAGGGTAGATTTGTACAAGCATGAGTACCTGAGTTCAGATCCTAGCACACTTGTAAAATACTGGTGTAGCAGCTCAGTCCCTGCACTGGTAGGTGGAGACAGAATGATTTTTGGGGCTTGCTGGCCAGCCACCCTAACTAGTTGGTAAGCCCTCAAAACAGTAAGGTGAAAGTGACAGACCTTTAACACCTGATGTCAACCCCTGGTTCCTCATGGGGTGGTGTGCATGCACATACACAGCCTTAGGAAAGAAGAGAGAAATCCAAACCAATGGTACCATATAAAATAACAACTCAGGATTATTTTTGTTGTTTTTAAAAAATAATTCTGTAAAGACTGCAGATTTTTTTTTCAGATTGAAATGAGGGGAGGAAGAATAAGAGCAGACTAAATATAGCACATGATCCTTTGCTGAATCTCAAACTGGAAAACAAATCTAAAAGATTATTAATAGTTGAGAGGTGTGGCACACACCTTTAATCCCAGCACTGAGAATCAGAGACATGATGTACGATTCCCCTCTGTATGCTGTGAATACCATTGGTGAATAAAGAAACTGCTTTGAGCCTATAGCAGAACAGGGCAAAACTTAGGTAGGTGGGGGCGTATACTAAACTGAATGCTGGGAGGATGAAGGTGGAGTCAGGAAGAAGCCATGGAGCCTCTGCGAGAGAGAGAGAGAGAGAGAGAGAGAGAGAGAGAGAGAGAGAGAGAGAGAGAGAGAGAGAGAGAGAGAGAGAGAGACCGAAATTTTGCTCATAAGCCACTGCCACATAGTGATACACAGATTAATGGAGATGGGTTAAATTAATATGTAAGAGTTAGCCAATAAGAAGCTAGAGCTAATGGACCAAGCAGTGATTTAAGTAATACAGCTTCTGCGTGATTATTTTGGGAGTCTGAGCAGCTGGGAAACAAACAAGCGGCCTCCTCCAACAGAGGCAGAAAGATATCTGAGTTCAAGGCCAACCTAGTCTACAAAGAAAGTTCCAGGACAGCCACTGCCATAGAGAGAAACCCTATCTCAAAATGAACAAATAATAATGAAAAAAGATTAGGCATATTTCTCCCTTAAAATTCCTCTCTCCTGGGAATTCCTCCATGTCTACTTTCATTCAGCTTAAAAAAAGAGATTATTTAGAACAAGTGATGAAATTAGAATGTGGACTATGATACAGAATTTGGTAGTTAATATTTACTGATCTAAAAAAGCTTTTGGTGGGGCTGGAGAGAGCCTCAGTGGTTAAGAGAACTGACTGTTCTTCCAAAGGTCCTGAGTCCAATTTGGGTGCCCTCTTCTGGCCTACAGGCGGGATATAAATGAATAAATAAATCTTAAAAAAAAAGCTTTCAGGAACTAGAGAGATGGCTCAGAAAGTAAAAGCATGTGCTGCTCTTCCAGAGGACCCTGGTTTGATTACTAGCACCCACATGGAAGCTCACAATCATCTGTAACTCCAGTTACTAATGCACTCTTCTGGCCTCCAGGGGCACCAGGCATACATGGTACACAGTTATTTGTACAGAAAAATCGACACCCATACATATAAAATAAAAATAAATCTAAAAAGATTATAAAAAAGCTTGCATTCCAAGAATCCACCCATATCCCTGTATCTAAGGATAATGTACTTATTATGTACCTGAAAAGAAAAACTGGAAGGACTAAATGATTTAAAAGAATAAATTAATAATGCTGCAAACATTCAAAGAAATTATCACTACTTACCATCAATGAAAAGCAAGATTTGGGCTATCAACAATTTTTCAGAAAGGCTTCAAGTACTTAACCACTGAACTTAAAACTTTTTAGATACCAAAGAATATAATTACCTAATAAAATAAATTTGACCTAATTTTTACACGCACAAACTCTGCTAGGTATAGTGACGCGCACGTGTGTGTGTGTGTGTGTGTGTGAGAGAGAGAGAGAGAGAGAGAGAGAGAGAGAGAGAGAGAGAAAGAGAGACAGAGAGAGAGAGGTATGTGTGTATCACTTGAACAGAGGCAGGAGGATAACTCTGAGTTTGAGACCAGCCTGGTCTATACAGCAATATCAGGCCAACTAGGGCTATACAAAAATAAATAAATCCACATACTGTCTATTGAGTTTTAGTGACACTAATAGCTTTATTTAACCAATACTGAGTGACTACTATGTGCAAAACACTATGCTAGGTGCCATGAAAGATACAAAGGTGAAAAAGACATAGACCCTGCCCACCAGGAGCGTATAATCTAATGAGGAAGACAGGCATATACACACATAACTACAATACAAGGCAGTAAACAAGAGTAGGCAAGTGCTGAGTGTGGCCTGAGTGTAATATTAGCCTTAAGGTTCGAATTTTAAACACTAAAGTGTTGACTGCTTTGAAAATCCCAGATTATCATAACAGGTGTTTAAATGGTCCTACCCAAACAGCTGCAGTCAGGAGTAGGCCTGGTGGAGGGGCTGCTTGAAAGCACTGTCACATCTACATACAGAGCTGACACAAGTATGTAGGAACAGGTAAAAAGAATTTGTGGGTTATATGTGTGTGAGCACGCGTGTGTGTATATATATACATCTGTCCTTTGGTTAATGGCTATAGCTACTGTTTTCAACAATATACTTTAATATAAAAAGGAATTTGTATAATTCCAGAAAAATCAATTTAAGGAGTAGGATTAATTTAAGAAAAAATCCTTCCATAAGCAATTTTATTTACTAATTGAGTCTTTAAATATCTATAAAGCTCTGGAGCAATTAAATGGTTAGATATCTAAGTATTGCTGAGTAAAAACCTCTTGTGTAAGTTTAGCCTTCTGAAGGAAATGATCACATACCTGATACAACACTATTCTAATAGCAATAAGAAGGCCTTGAAGAGATTTAAGGAAAATAATCTTTAATGCATCAATGTAAATGGAATACACGTTGATTAAATACAATTCAGTGTTCTTTGAAAATACCTGTGACAGCATTTTATACCAGTTAAGGCCAGCAAAACAGAAGTAAGGAAAATATTGTATCATCTTTCAATGGTTTCATTACCATTGCCTGTGATTATGCAACCCAATCTTTTCTTTCAACATGTCATTTGTTGGTATTGATGAGATGTGATTTATAAATTCTGATTTGCTTTTAGCTCACAGGCGAGGAACAGCTGCTGACCACTTCCTCTTGCAGTACTGTCTGAAATAACTGGCAAAACAAGCACATTTCCTGGCTGCTTTCCTACTTCCTGAATTGGATGGTCCACTGCTTAGCCTGTTTCCTTTAATGTGTCATTGTGGTCCTGGGTTCTCTGCTGCTTTCTCTCAAGGAAACGAGCCCGTGCATCTGAGATAGATTTGTCATCATTTCTTCTTTGCATTTTCTTTAGAACTTCTTTTGATATTCCATCTGAAAACAGTGCAAAGATATTCTGATTTTCAACATCAAGAAAAACGGGCTAGGAAGATGGTTTGGTAGCATGCACTTGTATAGCAAAATCAGAGGTGGAGACAGGCAAATACCTAGGAGCACCAAAGCCAGCTAGCCTAGAGTACATTGTAGCAAACAAAGACCCTGTAATCACCAATAACTGAGGCTGCCCTCTGACCTCTGTCCGCATGCATACACATGTTAACATATGAATACACACATCATAAACACACAAAATTTTTTTGTTTTTGTTTTTTGTTTGTTTGTTTATGTTTTTCAAGACAGGGTTTCTCTGTGGCTTTGGAGCCTGTCCTGGAACTAGCTCTTGTAGACCAGGCTGGCCTCGAATTCACAGAGATCCACCTGCCTCTGCCTACCGAGTGCTGGGATTAAAGGTGTGCGCCATCACCACCTGGCTACAAATATGTTTTTTAAAGAGAAAAGATCATCAAGGTAATTAAATGTTGTCTTGATTAAAGTCTGGCTGAAAGAGCACACGGGTGAGGATGCTGAGTTCAGTGGTACAATGTATACTTCACATGAACAAGACTCTAGGACTACCACTACAATAACAAAAAGTACATGGACCAGCAGGTAAAGGTGCTTCCTGCCAACCCTGTCAACCTGAATTTAATCACCAGAATCCATGTGACGGGAGAAGGCTAACTCTCACAAGTTGTCCTCTGCCCAAACTTATATAGAAAACACACACAAATAAATAAATAAATGTAATAAACAACAATAACAAAAAGATTCATGAAGGCCAACAAGTCAGAAAAACTAACCCTAACTGAAGCACATAGGACAGTATTATAATACTGCAATAAAACATCTAGTGATTACCATATTTAAAAACCTTTGGATGAGCCAGGCATGGTGTTTGTGTACTTGGTGATACCAACACTTGGGAGTCAGCAGTAGATAAATCTCTGTGAACTTAGGCCAGCTAGGTCTACTTAGCAATTCTCCAGTGAGCCAGAGTTACAAGGTGAAGTTCTATTTCAACAAGAAACCTTTCTGTGACTTCTTGAGCAACATGTTCTACCATCTATTTCCCAGGGATGTTAAATATAATACAATTCATCATTCTTCCTCAAAAAGTTGTGTCAAAAAGTTTTTAATGTATGTGATATAAGTGTGTTTTATACTATAGTTCATCACCACAACTGTTTATATCTTCCATCTATAGTCCTAACTGTTCAGAAAACCTGTTAGAAAAATAGAAGTTTGGAGGTAATAACTCACAAAATTTGATAAAATAAAAACAGTAAGTAAAACTGGGAAAAATAAAATTAAAAAAATGAGCCAGGCAGTGGTGGTGTAGACCTTTAATCCCAGTACACAGGAGACAGAGGCAAGCAGAACTCTTGAGTTCAAGACCAGCCTGATCTACAGAGCAAATTCCTGGACGGCCAGGACAATTACTTGACAGAAGAACACTGTCCAAAAAAAAAATAAAAACACTGGGAGAAGACGGTTTCAAAGTTAAGAGAACACCAATAATCCCAGCATTCAGGATGCTGAGACCACAGAATTACCACAATTTTAAGGCTACTCTGGCCTACAAAGTAAACCCCATCTCAGAAAAATAGAACAAACAATTCACTCACCCTTTAGCTGCTTCACATTTTCCTTATTTGTCCATTTTCTTCTTGCATCTTCTCTCATTTCACGTCTAGCCACACTGCTTAAATCATGTGCATTAAGTTCATGTAACTTGGGTAGTAAGTCTCTCACCCATTCATAACGGATTGGACATACAATTCTTGCATAGACTTTGGTGGTAACTAATACTTCATGGAAAATAATCCATTCAAGTTTGGTTTCTTGTTCATGAAGCTATAAATAAATATAAGGCTTAAATGAATATAAAAATTTTATTTAAGGATAACTATTACTAATCAGCCCTATTCTACATTAGAGCAAGAAAAAAAGGAAAGCCAGGACTATAGAGAGAGACTCTAGCTCCAAAATAAAAAGAATATCCTGAAACCTTCTGAATGTTTTATTTTCTTCCTATAAAACAGAAGTCACAGCTGGGCGGTGGTGGCTCATGCCTTTAATCACAGCACTTGGGAGGTAGAGACAGCCAGATCTCTGAATTCAAGGCCAGTCTGGTCTACAAGAGCTAGTTCCAGGACAGGCTCCAAAGCTATAGAGAAATCCTGCCTCGAAAAGCAAACAAAAAAAAAAACAACAAAAAAAAAAAACCCAAACAAACAAAAAACAGAAGTCATACGCTAACCAATACCCTTAAGCTCTACATAAAAGAGATGTAAAAATCTGAAAATGAAAACTAGAAGACACTGGTATGTTAGTACTACACTCTTATAAATGCCTACCTTTTATTGAGAATAAGATGAATTAGGGCTGGCAAGATGGCTCAATTGACCAAAGCTGATTCCCCGTGGTGGAAGGAGAAAACTGACTCCTGCAAGTTATTCTCTGGCATTAACGTGTGTATGCCTCTCCACACTCCCCCAAAATGTAGTTTTTTTTAAAAAAAAAAAGGTACTTTAAGGGCAGGGGAATGTAAAATTCCTGCCTTACATGTGCAAGGTCCCAGGTACTACAAGAGAAAACAGAACAAAAAAACAAACAAAAAAATAAAAAATAAAAAACCCACAAAGGCAATTGTTGCAAGGCAAGGTGGTGTAAGCCTATAATCTCACTACTTGGGAGGTAAAGGCAAAAGAAGCTTGAATCTAGCCTGAGCTACACAGAGATCCTATTTCAAAAAAAGAAAAAAGTACTTACTGCTGAGGAAGGGTGAATATGAACTGGACTTCCACGCCCATCCATTGTGCAAAACGTTCTGCCAACAGATCTATACATAGGAAAAACAAAGGATAAAGACTAAAATAGCAAAGCAATAAGTTAACTGTTATATAATATTTTACTACTAAAATAAGCAGAAGTTTACCTGGGGAAGAACCATTTAAGTAACAAACAATATTGTCACAAGAGCTAGTTTAAAGAAGCCATATAAACACTTGCCCAAGCTCAAATTATATATTCTCCTAATGAGTATCTATACAGTAAGAACCTCTTTTTTCATCACAATTCTAAAGAAAGGAAGCTGTTATTACAGAAGAGATTTAACTAGTGGGTTTATACCTTATACCTTTAAAAATATATATTAATGCATGCATGTGGGCAGAGGTGCATGCATGCTTTGTCATATGTGGAGGCCAAAGGACAACTTTGGAGTCAATTCACCTTCTACCCTTATTTCAGTTCCAGGGTTCAAACTGAGCTCATCAGGTTTGCAAGGCAAGCACCTTTATCCACTGAGCTATTTTTCCAGCCCTACAATTATATGTTTATGTGAAAGTAACTTCAGACTGTTAGCTCATCTCAACATTTTCTTCAATAATTTTGTACATGTGTGCATGTGCCCATGCATGTAAATAGGGAGAGCAGAGGTCAACACACACACACACAAACACACACACACACCTTTATAGCTGTCCACTTTATTTTTTAAATTAATCCCAGCACTCGGGAGGCAGAGGCAGGCGGATCTCTGAGTTCAAGGCCAGCCTGGTCTACAAGAGCTAGTTCCAGGACAGGCACCAAAACTATACAGAGAAACCCTGTCTCGAAAAACCAAAAAAAAAAAAAAAAAAACTAAAAAACAGGGTTTCTCTCTGACCCTGAATCTCATTCTGAAATAAACTAAATTTACAGAAAATTATAACGTAAAGGACAAAATATTTTTTTTTTCTAGAAGTACTGAGCAGTAAATTGCCAACCCAATACCTCACTGGTGCATTATTACCAAATGCTTGCCATTTTCCTTCCTAGTTAAGCCACTAAACCAGAAAATTAACACTGATGCATTATTAACATCAAATCCTAAGACCCCACTGACATATTACCACTGTCCTAATAATATCTTTTAAAGCAAAACGACTCAATTTAGAGTCAGTACCACCTTTATTTTTCATATCCTTCATGCTGGAACACTTGCTCATCCTGACTTTCATAGTGGTATCACTGTTCCCAGGCTCTCTCAGATGACAGTGCCAGGAGACCAGACGTAAGCCACTATCCCTGCCAACTCTGAGTATATCTAACTCCTTTCGCCATTATCCGTACAATATTTACTTATGTGATCCATAATGAATTTCCCATTACCAGTGTTCCTACTTTCCTTACAAAGATACCCTTACTTTAACCCATCTTAATTGAGTCCTGATAGTCCCTATATCTAAGCTTTGCCAGGGATGCCATTGTCTTGTTTGGCTCTTACACTCTACCTGGGGCCACAAAACTACAAAACCCCTTGTCATTTGCTTTAGATGTTGACACATCTGCCTAGTATGTACTCTCTTCCTATCCTGCCTTGACTCCAGTACCCCAGTTTGAATCACAGTACTTCCCTGTGCACAGATGATAATTATGAAAAGATTTCTTATAATTGTTATCATCACCACAGAATCTATATCAAACCTTCAATCTTTAAATATTTTACCACTGCAATTAGATACAGTAGTGTTTATGAACTTTCTCAAGCATAATGCGCACCTTCGAGCAACATTTTTGAAGTAGCCTGCACAAAGACATCTTCGTAATACTTCATGTTTAGGCCCTTCAAAAGTCTCTCTTGGGAAATCACTTTGCTGTAGAAAGAATATGTATTCAGTGAAAAAGATCACAGGACAATATGATCTAATCTTTTTTCAAAGTTCACATTCCTAAAAGCTTCTGGGTAATATATTGTAAGAAGGATTAGATTTAGCCTTGTACCCAAAATAGTCAAAAGACACACAGTATAAAATAATTGACAGAATACTATGTATCAGGCAACAAAAGGAGACAAAGACCCAAGAGACAGGAAATTAATACCAATAAAAATTCTGACTATGGCATAAGATAAAGAAAATCCAAAACCAGGCGGTGGTGATGCATGCCTTTAATTCCAGCACTATTGGGGGAGGAGGCACGCAGAGGTAGGTGTATTTCTGTGAGTTCAGGCCAGCCTGGTCTACAAAGCAAGTTCCAGGACAGCCGGGTTATACAGAGAAAGCCAGTCTCAGAAAAAAAAAAAAAAAGGGAAAAATCCAAATGGAACCCAGAAGGAAACAAAGCCAAGAGACTGAAAAGACCAAAGTGGCTGGAATTTGGAGGAAAGAGTAAATTCAGGAGAGATATTCAGAAACGACACTGGAGATCTGCAGAAAATAAGTATCTGCCCAAGTAATTAACCTCCCAGAAAAATAAGAATGCTTAGAATCTCACAGGGCTAAGAATGATGCTATAAAACAAAACAAAACCTTCTAAGGCCTGGTTTTGGATAGAGTATCTAGAAGGGGATTAGCTTTAATACCAGCACTTCGGAGGCAGAGGCAGCAGATCTGTGACTTTGGGGTGGCCCTAAGATATACATGGAGTTCCAGGCCAGCCAGTGCTACACAGTCAGACACATATACACCAAAAACAAAACAACAAAACAAAAAAAACCAAAAACTGCACATAAAATATCATGAAACATTGAGAGGTATATATATTATTTTTAAAATAGTTATTTTAAATTATGTAAATGTATGTGTCTTCATGAATATGTGCAGGTGAATACAATAGAGAGGTCAGAGGCAACGGATTCCTGGGAGCTGGAGTTACCAGCAGTAATGAATCACTTGATGTGGTACTGGGAACTCATGTGCAAGAGCAGTGTGTGTACAGTCCGTCCTGCACTATTATTCTTGCAGTGTGTGTACAGTCCGTCCTGCACTATTATTCTTGCAGTGTGTGTACAGTCCGTCCTGCACTATTATTCTTGCAGTGTGTGTACAGTCCGTCCTGCACTATTATTCTTTCTTCTTTCTGTTCTTTTTAGACAGATTCTATTAAGCCTTGGCTAACCTGGAAACATAAACTAGGCTGTCCTCAATTAACAGAGATCCATCCACCTGCTTCTGCCTGGAAGGTGCTGGAATTAAAGGTATGCACCACTAAGCCCAGCCCAGACCTGTTATCCTGATTTTAGTAATGCCTTAACAGGTATGTGCAGACGTCAAAACTCCACAAACTGGGCATTTTGTTAAGTGTTTTAAATGTATTTACATTTGCTTAGTGAGTGGACAGGTGGACACACTCATGCTGAAGCATAATTATGTGTGGAGGTCAGAGAACAACTTTTGGGAGTTCCTGAGATCAGACTTGGGTCGTTAGATTTGGTGGCTTGCACCCCTACCTGCTGAGTCATCTCACCAGCCTCACACGTAAAGCTTACTATGTGTCAACTATTCTTCAGTACAACTATTTAAAAATATTTTCATTTCTTCAGATATATTTCTGTACTGCTACTAGGATTCACTACGTCAGAAAGACGGCTGTACAAAGCAGCATGAAGACGGAAGGTGGCCGACTAGAAAAGGTGGCATAAATGAAATGTACATCACTGACAGTTCAGTATGACATTGACAGGCTTAAAATGCTAGTCAAGGAAACAAAGCAATACAAACTACAGCGATCACCTGTTTAAGTTTCCTGATCAGTTCCCGGAGTTGAGCTTCCACACGAAATGCAGAAAATAAGCACCGCCAGTGAATCCAGTGCTTTTGGCACCACGAAGCTGGAGCTCCACTACAACACAAAAATACTCGTGTCTTGAAAATACCTTCTATAAACAAAAGACAACAAAGGTCCTCATTTCCTTTACTAAAAATGGACAGCAGTCATGTGTTGTATCAGGGTTAGGGTCATTGCAACCTCAGCACTTGAGGTAAAGGCAAAAGGTTCAAGAGTTCAAGGTCATCTATTAAACAGCAAGTCTGCCGCCAGCTTAGGCTACAGAAGACCATCTCAAAAAAAGCAAGCAACCAACCAAACAACAACAACAACAGCAACAACAACAACAAACCCCAAAAGGAAACCCATAAGCAAAAGAAGAGATCTGGACAAACACTAAAAAAAAGCGTTTTAGAAAATATGACCAAAAAAAAAAATTATCAGGGGCTGAAGAGATGGCTCATCAATTAAGAACACTTGTTCCTCAATCTGGATTTGGTCCCCAGCACCAACATGGCAGCTCACAACCATCAGTAACTCCAGCTCCAGGGGATCCTACGCCTTCTTTAGTTTCTATGGGCACCATGCAAGGCTGTAGTACATATACATACAAGCAGGCAAAGCACTCATATACTTAAATCTTCTCAAAGAAGGGGAAAAATTGATAAAAAATAATGTCAGGCCCTCTGACTGAATTTTAAAAAATAATTTGTAAATGGGTTTCTTTTTACATATATAGATTAACAAATATATAATTATTTAATCTAAGTATCTCCATAAAAAATTCTGTAAAAATCATTTTCAGGAAGGATTTGAGGAAAGAGGAGAACTACTATTTTCAATAAATGGCTACTAAATGACATGACAGCCTCCTGACAATCTCACTGATGTTAAAAATACCTTGAAGTCAGTTTCATCCCATTGACCTTTACTGTCTAAGGTCATAAACAGTAAGTATGTAATGGAGCTGCAGAGCAGACTGATGTTTTTCAGAACCAAGGACCAGCTCACATACCTTGATTTGCACTGTTCAAAAATGACAGCTAAAGTTGCAAAGTCATTAAATCCTCCAGCTTTTGCTGCCAATTCTCGATGTCTCTGTTCTGCTTCCTTCTGGTACTCTGGATCAACTAAAAGACAAATCAAGAGACAGTTTAGTTTTAAGTCAAGTGCCTACATTCACTTTGCTTTCCTTTTCACCATGTTCAACAAAATCTGCCTCACTCTTGAGGTAGAATTAAATTAGCTCTTCTTAGAGAGTCCAGTTTCTTCCATGAGTATTGTAATCATCCCATGTCCTGACCCATTATCCTCCACTCCCCCTACATTGTTTGCAAGACAGATTATCTTCCTAAATAGCTCAGGGTGACCTGGAATTTGGAATGTAACCCACCATGGCCTTGAAATTCTCTTGTCCCTGCCTTCCAAGCACTGGGTGGTACAGAACTACAGAACTGTACCACCCACATAGCTATTTTTCTTCTTTTAAATGCATGCTAGAGATTTACAATAGTCAGCATTACTTCTCTCAATTCAGTTTTTAAAATAGCATCTGGAATTTACTGTCTAAAAAAATTCATGGTATATTATAAGCACAGTTAAAAGGGGTATAAGGTAAAATTTCCATGTCCAAAGTCTGTCACATGAGCAGTCTTCAGGGCTAACCACTATTAGAGATGGTCCCCAACTCAGAATAATCTAACTTTATAATAGTGTAAAAGCAATATAATTTACACTCAGTAGAAACTACATTAATCTTTTCCCAAATTTCAACACAACAATCTCTCCCAACGTTAGTACCATATTGAGCCTCTGCTCCTAGTCAGCCATGCAATTATAAGGATAAGATAAAAAAAAAATACTCCATTATACCATGCAGCTTTGTACAGTAGGTCAATTTTTAAAATAATTTATTTAACTTTATTTTATGTGCATTGGTGTGAAGGTATCATATAAGATCCCCTGGAACTAGAGTTACAGACAGCTGTAAGCTGCCACGTGGGTGCTGGGAATTGAACCCAGGTCCTCTGGAAGAATGGCCAGTGCTCTTAACCAATGAGCCATCTCTCCAACCCTAGGTCAATGTTTTTAATGCATGTTTGACTTAGGATGTTTTCAGTATCACAAGAATTTAATCAGGATATGCCCCATCATAAATCAAGGAAAATCTGTAGTAAGTTTGTGCTCTGTTAAGTATTTTCCACTTTTCTCTTTTTACCATGTGAATTCCAGGGATCAAAAGAGTGGTCAAGAGTCAGCAGGATTGCTCAGCAGGTAAAATTGCTGGCCTCAAAAGCCTGATAACTTGAGTTCAATCCCCAGAGAGAACTGACTATACAGTTTTTCTTTAGACCTCCACATACAATGCCATGACAAACATGTACATTATACACATACAAAGAAGTGATCAAGCATTGACTGCCTAAATGTATAAAGACCATACACAATTTAACTAGACATTATATAACGAGTTCAAAATAATAGGTAATTAAACTGGACCTCCATATACATTAATCATCCCTATTACAAGTATTCCCTAATTTTATAATAATGTATAACAAATATACAGAAAACTACTTAAGCTGTGAATGTATAATGTATACCCCAAGAGGTAATTATAAACATAGTATAGCAGTGTACTCAAACAGATCAACAACCATGAGCAGCAGAGAAGCCTAATCGCATATTACTATCTACTTTCCTCGATGGGTAACCCATAGCCTGACTTTTAACTCCACAGATGGGTCTTGCCTGTTCCTAACCTTTAAAAACATGTTTTTACATTTATTTTGTGTGTGTGAGCATCCACTGCATCCAATTTGGAGGTTAGAAGACAACTCACAGGGATCAGAAGCCAGTTTTCTTCTTTCATCATATGGGTCCCACTAGTGAAGCTCAAGTGGTCCATCTTAGTAGTGGGCACCACTGCCCGCTGGCCCATCTTTCCAGCCTTGCTTCTAACCTTTATATGAATGGAATCACACAGTATGTACTTGATGCATTTAGTTGCTTTTGCTCAACATCATGTTTTTAAGATTTAATTGTTTCCTTAACTTTGATCCTATTTTTCTAAATCCACTTCAAGACTGACATGCTCTCTGGTCAAATTCCCCACCCAGCACTTTATGAGATTAATCTTCATTCTTCCTGGATCCCCTGGGTTATGAAGCCATAGAGAAGCTAACATATATGGCCTGATTTTTCTGTTCATTGTAGGCAATGCTACAAACCTTCAATTGGCCTGCTATAGTCATTTACACACTAACTCAGCCTCTTATGGAGATAGCAACTTCATTCTGCAAGTTCGAAGTTGGTCTTGTCTATATAGGAAGTTTTAAACCAACTAAGGCTACACAGACCCTGTCTCAAAAAAACAAATAAAAAATGCTAGGGATATCAGTGGTATAGTGTTTGCCAAGAATGGGGACCTAAGTTTGATCCCCAGGATCCATATAATGAAAATAAACAAAATCTAAAGATTTAAATTAAATTTAAATTTTTAAATAATTTAATTTAGATTAAAATTTAAAAATTCAAATGTGGTAATCTCTATTTGTAATGACAGTACTGGAGCGGGAGGCAGAGAGAGGTGGAACTTTGAGATTAACTAGCCAGTCAATCCAAGTTGCAGGCTGTGAGAAAAAAAAAATTTTTTTTTCAGACAAGGTTTCTCTACATAGCTCTGGCTATAGAAGTCACTAAGTAGACCAGGCTGTCCTGGAACTCACAGAGGCGTGCCTGTCTCTGACCCACCCAATGCTGGGATTAAAGGTATGTACCTCCTTACCCCACCCAGGGAGAATCCTTATCCAAAAAAAAAAAAAAAAAAAAAAAAAAAAAAAAAAAAAAGGATGTTTGAAGAATGGCACCTGAAATTGTCCTCTGGCCTCCACACCCAAACACACCTACACATATACAAGCAAATAGACACAGAGTCAAAGGAAAAGCCAAAACAAAGTCCATAGGTGGCACATACCTATAATTCCAGCACTTGGGAGGAAAAGGCAGGTGAATCTCTGTGAGAGCAAGGACAGCCTGGTCTACAAGGTTCAGGCCAGCTATGGCTACACAGTGAGACCCTGTCAAATCTCTTGGTTAATTTACTAAATAAGCACATGAAAAACAATCATTTTTCAGGCATAATAGTTCACGCCTTTAATCCCAGTACTTGAGAGGCAGACAGAAATCTCTGTGCGTTGGAGAGTTCCAGGCCAGTGGGGGCTACTCAGCGAGACTATGTTTCAAAAACAAAAACCTCATTATTAGCCATCACAAAACTGGAAAGTGAAAACCAAGAAATACACAATACAGCGTATACGGTGCAAATGGTTTGGCAATACCAACTGTGGAGGAGGATATGTGCAAGATAGTTCAAGCTACTCCCACAAACAGTATTTATGGAATATTTATTTTAAGTACAACTATTTTAAGAGTAAGATTTGGCTGTTTTGTTTGTTTTTGAGATCACTATGTGGAGCGGGCTAGCTTCAAACTCGAAGAGATCAACCTGCCTCTGCATCCCTAGTGCTGGGATTAAAGGTACTAAATCCAGCTTGTTTCTTAATCATAAACTTGTTCAATAGCACAACAATTTCTTTCCCGAGATTTTTTTTAAGCTAAGCTAAATAAAAATATACAAAAGGCTCACACAAGAATTTACTCGGGAGTAGTTGCAATATTTTACTCATAAACAGCACTAAACAAAAATAATACATATGTTAATAGACAGAATAATACATAATCAATTAATTATATATTCATACAGTAGAAACTACTCAACAAAAGACCAAAATACAGACACATAAATAAAACAATACAGATGAACTTCACATGGAGTAAGTTCACCAAAAGTCAAATACACACCCAAAACTGCATACTGTATATTTCTACTTGTAATTTCAAAAAAAAAACTGACATTTAAAGAATATTCCAGCTGGGTGGTGGTGGTATGCGTTTTTATTCCCAGCACTCAAAAGGCAGAGGTAAGCAGATCTCTGTGAGTTCGAGGCCAGCCTGGTCTAAAGAGTTCTAGGTTTAGAGTTCTGTGTAAATCTCTGGATTTACACAGAGAAACCCTTTCTCAAAAAAAAAAAAAAAAAAAAGGAATGAATGAATGAATAATAAAAGAATTTAAATTCCAGAAAAGAAACCAACTTGGAGCCAGGCAGTGGTGGTTCATGCCTTTAATCCCAGCACTTGGGAGGCAGGGGCAGGCTGATCTATGAGTTTAAGGCCAGCCTGGCCTACAGATCAAGTTCTAGGACAGCCAAGGCTACAAAGAGAAACCCTGTCTTGAAAAGCGAAAACAATCAAAAAAATATTTTTTTTATGTTGGGGTGTGAGGCACGCGCGCGCGCGCGCGCGCACACACACACACACACTCTACATGTCATTCTGCAAATGGAGTTCATAGGACAATGTGTAGGAGTTTTCCCCTTCTCAGAAATAAACTCAGGTTGTCAGTTTTGGTGGCAAGTGCTCACAACATAACTCAGTCATGTCACCAATCCAAAACATTCTCTATTTTGATAGGGGTGCATGTTATATGGCTATATTCATTTCACAAAATTCAATGAATTATGCTAATGTGCATGCATTTCACTATATTCAAATTTTGCCTTTAAAATGTCAATGAAGACCTTTAAGATCACTTGATCTTGTCATCCAACCGGATTCTTTTTCTAGCCTTAACTATTGAACCCAATTAGTGTTGGGTTCAATTAGTGTTTAACCCAATTCCCTGGTTTTTGTTTTGTTTTGTTTTCTGAGAGAAGGTAAGAAAGTTTCAACACAAAAACACACAGAGAGGTGCTGGAGAGATGGCTCAGCAGTTAAGAGCATTGCCTGCTCTTCCAAAGGTCCTGAGTTCAATTCCCAGCAACCACATGGTGGCTCACAACAATCTGTAATGAGGTCTGGTGCCCTCTTCTGGCCTGCAGGCATACACACAGACAGACTATTGTATCCATAATAAATAAATATTAAAAAAACACAGAAAGAGATGTTCATAAATTCACTATATAACCCAGGCTGGCCTCAAACACCCAGAGGTCCTCCAGTGTTGCCTTATAAAATGCTGGGATTACAGGCATGTACCACTATAACCGGGTCTTTGGTTTTATAAATGAAAAACATGGGAGTCTGAGAAAGCTAAGCTCATAGTCAGGTAACAGAACAGTTAGAACACTCAATTCCTGACTTTCACTTCATACTCCCCAGTAATTTTGGAATATCTTTAGGCTTGATACTCCCTAATGAAAGCCAATCAACATTATTTATTGCACATACTATTTAACTGAAAAATTTATGAGAATTAAAATTTTGGGAAAAAATTTGAGTACATTTTAAAAATTTATTTTGTGTTTGTGCATATTTATTTGCCAAGACACGTATGTGGTAGTCAGAGGATAACTTATGGGAATTAATTCTCTCCTTTCATCATGTTCTGAATTCTGAGGAACTCAGGATGTCAGGACTGGAGAGATGGCTCAGCAGTTAAGAGAATCACCTGGTTCTTTTCAGAAGCTACATGACAGCTCACAATTGTCTGTAACTCCAGTCCTAGAGGATCCAACCCCCGCTTCTGACCTCAATAGGCTCCAAGAAAGCACATGATGCACAGATAAACATGCAGACAAAACACCATACACATAAAAATGAATTAAAAACAAAAAATAAAAACCTCAGGACATCACACTTGGCAGCAAGTGCCTTAACTCAATGAGCCATTGTGCGGGCCTAAGAATCAAAATTTTGACAGTTAAAAATGAGGTCTATTTGGGTAGGCAGCAAACTGATTCAATAACAGTACTTTTACAGAAAAATGTATTCACCATTATAATCATAGCAATGACAAATCAGTCTGGACCCAATAATTATAACCTACAAAAGGAAAGGCCAGTGGAGTACACAATCTATTGTTATAGCATTAGCTGAAGGTCTAGTGACTACTCTCCTTATGGTAAAAAGTTATGTCTCTAGATAAAAACAAAGCCAACACATGTTAAACTGTCTCATACTGACACACCAAGAAACAAAGAAAAAAAAGGGAAAATAAATGAGGCCATGGAAACCTAAAAAAAATAAGAAAAAAACGAATACTCTAAGGATAAGTGGCTAAACTACCTGTTCTTTTCATTCTAAGAAAACAAGTTAATATATTACTAATTTACCACAAAAGAACAAAGGTTCACCTTATTATCTAGCTTTATCCGTGAAGGGAAATTAACTTTTAGCTAAGAATGTTATATACTCCCTATACCAAACAACTAAGTTAAAGGATAACAAAATATAAAAACATTTACCAGTTTCCCACTCCACAGCTAACACAGGTAACCCCCCTAAAAGACTCTGTGAATTACTGGAGACCAAAGTAATCAGCCAGACATCATGTACATGGTTAGAAGCTCCACAAGGTAAGATGGCGGTTCTTCCTAACTTTACCAGATCACACTGCAATCCTTTTATGGATTTCAACTGACTCTGCAGTTCACGTGGAGAGGAAAAGAGTGAGAGCAGCCAGGGCAGTGTTGAAGGGGAGGAACAAAGTCAGGAACTCCCTTATCTAACTACGTAAGAGTGCTCAACAAGTTCAGTCAACTGCTCTATAACAGAGAAACAAAGACATTTCAACAGAGAAACTACAGTATTTTGACAAATGATCTTGAAACAAATGTATACCCAACCATTATATGACAACATTATGAGAAAATCTAAATGGCCATAATATGGAATGACCTCATTGATATACTACCAAGACCAAGATCCACAAAATTAAACAGTTATATTAGACTTCATTAAAATCAAAATCATCTGTCTGCCAAAGGCAATTCCAAAACAATGAAAGGATAAATCAAAGACTTGAAGAAAATACTTAACAGCTGGGTAGTGGTGGCTAATACCTTCAATTCAACACTCGGGAGGCAGAAGTGGCAGGATCTCTGTGAATTTAAGGTCAGCCTAGTCTACATAGTGAGTTCCTGGACATTCAGGGCTATACAGAGAAACCCTGTCTCAGAAAAAAAAAAAAAAATTTAACAAAATATATATATACTGGGGTAGATGAGGTAGTACACACCTTTAATCCCAGCTCTCAAGAGGCAGAAGCAGGCAGATCTCTGTGAATTCAAGTCAAGCCTAGTCTACAAGTTAACCATTCCCTTTAACAAGTGGATAAACAAATTCCATGTAGTAGAATGGAATACAATTCAATGATAAAAAGAAATTAGCTATCATGCCACAAAAAAGGGGGAGGATTTACACACACACACACACACACACACACACACACACACACACACACAATAAATAAATAATTAATAGATAAAATAATGTAATACAAAGAAAATCTTTAAAAATAAATAAAGTGTTTACCAGGTCTGATGAAGACATTTTCCACAGACAGCATTGCTGCTATTGGAAGCAGTAAATCTTCACAATCAAGAGAAGCAGCCTTGATCACTGCACACGTCAGATGTGGGGGGAGAGGAAACTCCACCATAGATAAACCCAATCTCGTCACATGACCATTCCTTAAGAGAAAGAAAAAGATCTTAGGACTCTGAGACAATACAAATACAATGTTCATCATTCAGAATAAGTAAGATATAATTTAATTACTTAAACATATCTCTAGAAAACCAATTCAAGGAATAAAACACCACGGTCACTGGTGAGAACAATGAAAAGTGGGTGGTGGTGGCCCACACCTGTGATTCCAGCACTCAGGAGGCAGTAGTAGGTACATCTCTGAGTTGCAGGACATCAGGGCTACACAAAGAAACCCTGTTTTGAAAAACAGGTCAAAATAAATAAATCCTCCATTATTACAAGTCTTACTTTTCTTTCCCTTTTCTTGTTGCATTCTTACTTCTTAAATAATGAATGTGTGCGCACATGAAGCAGCACGTATGTGGGGTCAGCAGACAGCCTGTAGGGATGGTTTTACTCTCTTACCTGTGGTCCCAGTGATCAGACTCAGGTCAGCCCAGATTATTTGTTTGTTTATTTTTAATTTTTCAAGACAGGGTTTCTCTATGTAACAGCTCTGGCTGTCCTGGAGCTCACTCTGTAAACCACATTGGCCTTGAACTCAAAGATCTGCCTGCCTCAGCCTCCTGGGTGCTGGGATTCAAGGCATGCACTACCACCACATGGCCTAGAAATTTTAATACATCCCCCTCAAAAAAACTATTCAATGAGATAGAAAACTGTAATATAAAAGCTATAAACATTCAACAGAGTAGAGATATTCTTGAAGAAATGAAGGGAAACCAATTAGCAAACCTTACCTCAACATACAACCATGACAATGAAGTCTTAGCATTCTTATGTAGCTAGAATAATGCTCGGCATTGAGATGGTATCCAAAATTACTTGTTAGCTAAAACCACATTTAAAAAGTGATTTAGTTGGCCATTTATTTATTTATTTATTTATTTATTGGTTTTGTGAGGCAGGGTTTCTCTGTAGCTTTGGAGCCTATCCCAGAACTAGCTCTTGTAGACCAGGTTGGCCTCCAACTCACAGAGATCCACCTGCCTCTGCCACCCCAGTGCTGGGATTAAAGGCGTGCACCACCACTGCCCTGCTTAGTTTGGCTTTTTAAAATAAACTTTCATTTCTTCTCCTTGTTTACAAAGTTTGGGGGTTTTGTTTGTTTTTTGGTTTTGTTTTTGTTTTTTTTTTTTTTTTTTAGGTAGAGCCTCTTAAGGCTGGTTTCAAATGCCATACTACAGCCTCAGGCTCCCAGATACTGGGGTCACAGATTACAGGCACACACTTCCATTTCTAGCTACAGGAAAATGTCTTTACAGTTCAGTGTTTGAGAACTGTGATAAAGACTAAGGACAGATTTTAATATCATGTAAAACAATTCATTCACATTGAAAAAAATCCTTTCTACTTCTGAAGAAAGACTTAGAACCTTCTTTAAAATAACAAATCAAAAGCCAGGCACAAAAATTCACGCCTGTAATTCTAATACTTGAGAAGCTAAGGTGTGAGGATTATATTCAAGGTCAGCATAGACTATGTGACTAAGTTTCAGGCTAGGATGAGCTACATAGCTACAAACAAAATAAGACTAACAATATGTTTATATTATATTATATACCTGTCGATAGCATCACACTGATAAAGCTGTTTAAGTGCTTCCAAAATAAGTCTCTCATTAGGCGGGTCCAAATATGGAAACCTGTGTGTTTAAATGAGATAGGAGAAAGTCAAGATTATTCACAGCAGGATTTAATACACACTTGATAGAAATTTCCTTAAAAGGTTTTACTTATCCACTTCATTTTCTTTCATTTTGTTTTGTGGACAAGGTATCTTTTTACATAGCCCTGGTTGTCCTGAACTCAACCAAGCTGGTCTCAAACTCACAAACATACCACTGCCTCTGCCTCCCCGGTGCTGTGGTTGGAGGTGTGCTTTACCATGCCCTCCTCCATTTTTCAAGTCCTCCTCTCCCTGAAAACATTCTAGTACCATGGTCAGCATTCAAAAAGAGGAAAATTTTGCTTTTCTGGAATCACATTCCTCTCATTCAAAACATACCTCATTCTCCTTGGCTAGAATACTCCCATCTTTTCTCTTTATTTATTTATTTATTTTTTGAGACAGGGTTTCTCTGTTGCTTTGGAGCCTGTCCTGGAACTAGCTCTTGTAGAACTCACAGAGATCTGTCTGCCTCTGTTGGGAGTAAAGGGTGTGCCACTACTTAATTATGACTCTAGACTTGTACTTTGTAGCCAACAACTTTCTCTTCTATAGGTCATGACAGTTTACAAAATTGTTACAAAATAGAGAAAAGTGTCAACAAGATGGATCAGTTGAGTAGGCGCTTGACATCAAGCCTGACAATATGAGCTCTATCTCCAAGATTCCATGATGGAAGAGAACTGACTCCTCCAAGTTGTCTTCTGAACTCCCCATGCACATATATGTGCGTGTGCACACACACAATCTAAATAAAGAGGAAAAATAACTGAAAGTGGCTGAAAATTTCAAGTTATCTAATAGTAACTCAGTGCTAGCTTTGATTTCAAAGAGACCTACCTGCTTCTGCCTTCAAAGAGGTGAAATTAAAGGTGTGCACCACCATGCCTGGTCTCGCAACCCACTTATTTTAATTACAAGAAAATGGCTCTGAAGATAAAGTGCTACTACACCAGGCTTACACCTGGTTTTTTTCTTCTTTTTCTTTCTTTTTTGATCTTATTCAAGATAGAGTTTTGCTGTGTATTCCACACTAGCTTTGGCTTCCCAGCAGTCTTTCTACCTTAGCTCTCCTAGTGCTAGGATTACAGGTATGTGCTCTGATAGTACATGCCTATAATCCTACCACATTATATAGCAAGTTTAAAGCCAGCCTGAAAGACACGAGATCCTGTCTCAAAAAAAATCAATGGGCAGCAAGATGTCTCTGTCAATTCTAGAGTTTTGGAAGTTGCTTACAATGCACTTCCTGTTTACTTAGGTAATATTATATCCTTCTGGAGTCTTCAATGGAGCTGAAGAGTAGATACTAATAATATAGTTTTCCTTAGTTATGACAAAAGATAAAGTAGATATAAATATTATAACTATAATTCTTACTTGATTCCTATTTTGTTATATGTAATTTTACTATGTTAAACTTAAAAACCTTCCTTTTTATTTACAGAAAAGAGGAAGTGATGTGGGATTCCCCTCTGTATGCTGTGAATATGATTGGTTAATTAATAAAGGAACTGTTTTGGTCCTATAGCAGAGCTATAGGGGAGCAGAGCTAGGCAGGAAAAACTAACCTGAATACTGGGACAAAGGAGGAGGAGTAAGAGAGACGCCATGTAGCCCCGCCGGAGCCAGACGGAACTTTAGCTAAGCCACAGCCACGTGGCGATACACAGATTAATAGAAATGGGTTAAATTAAGAAATAAGAGTTAGCCAGTAAGAAGCTAGAGCTAATGAGCCAAGCAGTGCTTTAATTAACATAGTTTCTGTGTGATTATGTCAGGGCTAAGTGGCCAGGACAAACAAGCAGCTTCCTTATTACACACAGGCTCTAACATTTCCTGACATCTGTGGACACAAAGCATGCAAGTGGTGCACAGACTTGTATGCAAGCAAAACATCCATATACATAAAATAAAAATCTTAAGAAAAAAGCAAAAGAGTAGTAGCAACATAGACAGTATTAAGTCATTTAAAATGGACCAATGCCTAGTCATTCCTATTTTTCTAACGTGGTACTCTGTAGTTCTTTGAGAGTATGCTAGGAATTAATACCAAGCTTAGTGGGCAGTTGCTTTCAGAGTCTCCTCTTCCTAAATGAGAATATTTCAAGACACTGTTTTTAAATTTAGATTTATATGAAAGTTTCCTATTTGGTCATTTAGTTCTTTCAATGGCTTGTTATTTATTTCTTATTGGCACAATTTATTAATAAAGTTAAAATTTACATGTTCTCCTCTACATTCTTAATTAGAAAATCTCTTGTCTTGAGCCAGATATGGTGGTGCACACCTATATTATCAATAGTTAGAAGTCACAATCAGGTAGATCACTGAGTTCAAGGCCAGCCTGATCTATATAGTATGTTCCAGCCCAGACAGGGATGCATGAGACCCTGTCTCATGGAGAAAAAAAAACTATAGTTTTATTTGAAAATATCTAAATTAGGCCAGGTGGTGGTGGCACATGCCTTTAATCCCAACACTCAGGAGGCAGAGGCAGGTGAATCCCTGTGAGTTCGAGGCCAGCCTGGTCTACAGAGCTAGTTACAGGATAGGCTCCAAAGCTACAGAGAAACCCTGTCTCGAAAAACAAAAAACAAAAAATAAAAATAAAAAAAAATCAAAAATCAAAAAACTTGAAAGCAAGTATTACTTTTACTTCTAGATTCCTCAATCTTTTTTTAAAAGAAACGAGTCTTTTTTTAAAATATTTATTTATTTATTTATTATGTATACAATATTCTGTCTGTGTGTATGCCTGCAGGCCTGAAGAGGGCACCAGACCCCATTACAGATGGTTGTGAGCCACCATGTGGTTGCTGGGAATTGAACTCAGGACCTTTGGAAGAGTAGGCAATGCTCTTTACCTCTGAGCCATCTCTCCAGCCCCCTCAATCTTAAATTATAGCAATTTGAGGCTGATGAAAATGTTCCGAAATCTGACAGTGGTGACTCTACTAACAACAATTTGAACTGCACACTTTAAAATGGCTAAAATACGGAGTTCTGTTTTAGGTAAATTAATATTTTTTGTTTAGTTTAAAAGCAACCAACAAGAGAACAAACCCTGGAAATAGATTAGTCTCAATTCCCAGGAACACACTAGTCAAAAGTAAAAATGATTTCTGAGACAAAACAAGGCTTCTTCCACTCCAGCCACATGTCTTTCGAGGTTGCCCACATACCTTATGACATCATGGATGGCAAGGCACTTTAATGTCAGAACTACAGATGTCAAACTAGTTCTCTTAATCTCTGGGATCACATGATCAGGCATACACTGGTTCCAAAAATCTTTACTATAAATCCGAAAGCATTTTCCTGAGGCAGTCCTGCCAGCTCGGCCACTTCGCTGTAATGCTTCACTTCTACAAAAGGAAACAAAAACAGTCCCCAAATGTTTTGTGGGTTTGCCAAGTAATTTACTTCCGATATTCAAACCAAGTAGAAATACTCTAATCAGCTAATTGTTCTTTGAATTTAAAAGCTTGATAAAGAGACTTACTTTGAAATAGGAACCACCTCCAGGATGTCCAACCCTAATCTGGGGTTGTGATTCAACTGCTTCACAAAGCCTCCATCCACTACATATCTAAGAGAATGAAAGCAAGTTAAATATCTAGAAAATAAGGGGAGATGTGTTTTTACTTTATGTGTACAGGTGTTTTCCCATGTGAATTACTGTGTACCACATGCATGTCTGTTGCCCACAAAGGCAAGAAGAGGGCCACCAGTAGATCTCCTGGAAATGGAGTTACAGACAGTTGGGAGCCATCAAATAGGTGCTGGGAATCACACCTAAGCCCTCTGGAAGTGTAGCCAGTGCTCTTCACTACTAGACTTTCTCTCCAGCCCCCAAACTTGTCCATTTTAACCACTTCAGGGTCTTCTTTCCTACTGCATTTACTGTACTATTTATGTTAAATATAAAAATTGGGATTCAACTTGGTGAGAGGATTATGGAGATATAGTAAAGGCACATGGCAACAATCCTGATGACCTGAGTTCAATCTTTGGAACCAGGATGGTACAAGGCAAGAACCAACACACACAAGTGTGCACACATATACACGCACACACACACACAAACACACAGAGTGTATTAAATAATATAAATGAATGTTAAAAAAGAAAGAAAACAAAAAGGAAGTTGAAAGTCAAAAAATGGAATCATCATTATACATAGCTGATGACAAAGTAAAGTCCTCGCAAACTAATGGTGGTGTTTCCAATGACGGAAACATTTTGGCATTTCTTCAAAAAGCTAAAATAGAATTACCATGTTATCTAGGAATTCCATTCCTAAGTACAGATACAAAAGTACCAAAAAAATATACAAACATTTGTAGATGATTATTCATACCAGAAGTAATAACAAAAACCAAGAAAGTAAAAATTCACCAAATTGTTCATTAAAACCTTATAGACTGGAGACTACAGAGATAACTCAGTAGTTTCTCTTATAGATAAACTCACACGGTGGCTCATAACCACCTGTAACTCTAGTCCAAGAGGATCCTACAGCCTTCTGGCCTCCACAGACACTGCATGCATCTGATGTATAGACATAAATACAGGCAAAACACCCATACACATAAAAAAAAAAAAAAAACATTTTAAAAAACCCTAACAGATTCAGAGCCAGCAAGATGGCTCAGTGGGTAAAGTACCCGCTTAATAGACATGGGGTTTTATTTTGAGTGAACAATATTTGGGAACTAGATCGAGGTAGTACTTAAACAAAACTATAAATGTATAAAATTTAATTTTTTTTCATTTTTACATTTATTAAAACAGGGTTCACACTGAGCTCTGAACTGTTGTAACAGATTCAAAATCTAATTCTTCAGCATCCCGTTTTAAGCCACTGCATAACAAGTTGGGTAAAACGTTAGGAATAGCACCAAGTCTATCATTTTACTAAACAACGGGAAATATACAATTACAGAAGTCAATGTACTCTACTGCTCTAACCCTTTAGAGAAATTGCTATTTTTTATTCTAAATCTTAAGTATCTATTTGTATTTTATTTTTGATACAAGGTTTCACTATATGGCCAAGCTAACTCTGTAGTCACTACATGTACCTTAAGATGGCCTCAAACTCAAGATCTCCCGGGCTCTGTTAATCCAACATACCTGGATAAGAAATCATTATTTTTATTTTTATTTACTTTTTTAAAATTTGTTTTTCAAGACAGGGTTTCTCTTGGCTGTCCCAGAACTCAATCTGTAGACTAGGCTGGCCTCGAACTCACAGAGATCCGTCTGCCTCTGCCTCCTGAGTGTTATTTATTTTTTAATGTATATAGATGTTTTGCTTCTTTGTATATATGTGCCATATGAAGGCACTGCCCACAGAAGCCAGAAGATGGCATCAGAACCTCTGGAACTGGAGGTCCATACAGTTTTGAGTAGCCATGTGGATGCTGGGAAACAAAACCAGGTCCCCTGCTGTGCTCTTCTAAATCTCTGTCTCTGTCTCTCTCTCTGTGTGTGTGTGTGTACATGTTTTACCTGCAGGCATGTCTGTATACCACATATGTGCCTGAGGCCTGCAGAGGCCAGAAAGGGGCACTGTGTCCCATGGAACTCGAGTCACAGGCAGTTGTGAGTTGCCATGTGGGAGTTAGGAACTGAACCTGCGTGCTCTAAAAGAAACAGCATGCTTAATTGCTGAGCTAACTATTCAGCCCATAATCATTATTTGTTTTCTTAAGTAGAAAAAATGTAATTTCTCTTTACTCATTCACCCAGAAGAAATATAATTGAGTCTTAGAGACTGTGAACTAGCTGTTGTGTGGCAGGCAGTATGACTTAGTGAAAGATATAAAATAAAGTATCAGAAAGGGATATAGCTTAGAAGCCTGAAGAATTTCACATTAGCTATGACTATGGAATTGAACTTTCCAGGTGATTCTCTATTAATTTTACTCAAAATCTGACTGCATTATTGATTACATCCAAAAGCAATAGGAACTTGCATCATAATTCAATTTTACAAGGAAGTGAAAGAAACACTCCCTCCAGATAAAACTACCAAATTGGGCTGGGGACAGAAAGGTGTATCAAATCATGTAAGGTTTGATAATGGCAGCTAGAAAAGCAGCTGTCTAAAACCTATGAAGCACTATAAATAATCTTGTATTTAGGAAGAAAAGGCTTCAAGTTAACAAAAAATTAATTTAAAAGATTACACAATTCAGAGTGTATTTCCTACTCCATTTCTCACTCAAAGCAATCAGAAATTATAAAATATGAAGGGTGAGCTAGGTGTGGTGGCACATACCTTTAATCATAGCACCTGGGAGGCAAAGGCAGGCAGATCTCTTGAGTTTGAAGTCAGCCTGATCTACATAGTGAGTTCCAGGGCAGCCAGGTCTACACAGTGATATTCTTTAAAGAAAAACAAAAACAAGAAAGGTGAGAATAAGTTAAGAACATTAAAAAGAGGTTGAAGAGATGGCTTAGCAGCAGTTAAGAGCAGTGGCTATACAATCATGGGCGTTCTAATCCTAGCACCCATGCAGCAAGCCAGGCACGGTCCTGGCATGCCTATAACCCTAGCAGAGCAGGGAAAGACAGAATTGATGGGGCTTGTTACCTTCCAGCCTAGATGAAAAAACAGGATCTCTAGGTTCAGTGAAAAACCCTGTCTCAAAAGGAATACAGTGGAGAACGAGAGAGGAGGACACCCAATGCCTTCAGGCCTCTGTGTATATGTACATACAAATAAAATTTAAAAAAAGAAAAAGTCGAGTGGTGGTAACCTTTAATTCTAGCACTCAGGAGGCAGAGGTAGGCGAATCTCTGTGAGTTCATGGCCAGCCTGTTCTACAGAGCTAGTTCCAAGACAGGCTCCAAAGCAACAGAGAAAACAAACAAACAAACAAAGACAAAATAAAAGAAAAAAGTAAGAAAATAAAACACTAAGAAATAGGTGAGAAAGGAATTAGTAAAAAACACAGGTTTGCAAACTCTGTAATGATTTATGTTAACTAAATGGTTTCCTTTACTTTTAGAGAATTTTCAAAAGTTTTAAACCTGGGCCAGCTCAGTGGGAAAAAGCACTTGTATGTAAGTCTGGCCACCTGAATGCAATTTCCAATACCTAAATGGTAGAAGGCAAGAACCAATTCCCTCAAATTGTCCTGACCTCCACAAGCATACATATGCACAAATAAGTTTTTAAAGAAGTTGTACCTGATCCCATCTATTGTCAAAGACGTTGCAGAAATATTGGTGGATATGACACACTTTCTAATTCCAGGTGGAGGTGGCAAAAATATTCTCCTCTGTTGATCTAAAATACACACAGAGAAAAAAAAATACTAGTTTAAGACATGCTCTTGTCAACATCAATCTTTAAAAGAAATCATTTCTTTTCATTGAAGTTGTATTTTTATCACCTCTTATTTCTTTTTCTTTACTATCCTGCTATCCTGGCACCCTCTTCATAAACCAGGCTCATCTCCAATTTAGAGATTTGCTTGCCTCTGCCCCGAGTGCTGGAAGTAAAGGTGTGTTCCACTACATCTAGCTTACCTCTTAAATAAACTAGCTGAAATAACAAAAACTATTTCTTAATGTTTCACTTTTAAGATTTTTAAATCCAGACTGGAAAGATGTCTCAGAGCTTAAAGGAACTTACTGCTTGTCCTATGGACCCAAGTTTGAATCCCAGCACTGCATCTGTTGGCTCACAACAACCTTTAACTGCAGTTCCAGAGGATCTGAAGCCCTCCTGCCTCCAAAGGTACAGACCCACCTACCTACATATAATTAAATAGAAATCTTTACAAACAGATTTTCTTAAAATATGGAATTATATACTGCTACTATTACAAAAAGATCACTTAAAGCTATGTCCTTTATCTAGGTTATAGCTCCATGTAAAGACATGTATAAAAGTATGAATTTACTTATTAGAAATCAAGGACATTCATACATACATATTCAAACTTCCTGAAGCCAATCCACAGATTCCAAACTAAGGATCTCTGTCATCCTTAAAGACTGATCATCTAGCAGGGCAATGGGTACCTTTAATCCCAGCACTCGGGAGGCAGAGTCAGGTGGATCTCTGAGTCTGAGATCAGTCTTGTCTACAGGGCAAGTTCCAGGACAGTCAAGGCTACACAGAGAAACCCTGTCTCAGAAAAAGAAAAAATATTGATCAGTTTAACAGTTTTTACTTTTGGGATATGTCTGCCTACCTAATGTCTACCTCTCCAAAGAAGTAAGGCCACACTCACTCATTACTAGCAGGGGTGGGGTAGCAATGCATGCTGTACCTCCGTGCTTGTGTCTCTGGTCTTAGAGAATAACACCAGTAATAAGTATTTTCCCCTAAAAGAGCTGCATGGATGGATCATCTTTGTCAATGACATTCAAAATCAAGAACATGAGCACAACTACTGGGACAAGAATAAAATTTTGTTTGCTTGTTTTCTGAGAAAGGGTTTCTTTGTACAGCCCTGGCTGTCCTTGAACTTGCTCTGAAGACCAGGCTGGCCTTGTCACTTCACCGCTGAGTGCTGAGATTGAAGTCATACACCAGGACCACATGCCAAGAAGAAAAATTCTTAATTTGCATTTATGTTTTTCATATTCCTTTCAATTTTTTTAAAGTGGACATGGGGAATTCTATCTTTTTAATCTTTTTTTTAATGTGGTTTATTTTTTATATTTAAAAATTTCCATCTTCTCCCCTCCTCCTCCCCCTTCCCTCCCCTCCCCTCCACCCATACCCTCCCTCCCTCCCTCTCCAGGCCAAGGAGCCATCGGGGTTCCCTACTCTATGTTAAGACCAAGGTCCTCCCAACTCCCCCCAGGTCCAGGAAGGTGATCAACCAAGCTGAGAAGGCTCCCACAGAGCCCGTCCATGCAGAAGAATCAAAGCCCAGCGCCTTTGTCCTTGGCTTCTCAGTCAGCCTCCACCGTCGGCCACATTCAGAGAGTCTGGTTTGGTCTCATGTTCCATCAGTCCCATTCCAACTGGAGTTGGTGATCTCCCGTTAGTTCTGTCCCACCGTCTCCATGGGTGGACGCACCCCTCACGGTCCTGACTTTCTTTCTCATGTTCTCTCCAGCCCCCTCCTTTCAATTTTTTATGTTTATTATTATAAATAAGTTGTGTAACAGTTTCATTAAGACACAGCAATTATGATTGCCTTCAATCCCCCAACTTTCCTAATCATGGAATAGTCAGACATACCTTAGCCCTTAGTAACCCAGCACCTGGTAAGGGACTATAATAATCAGAGAGAAAAACTGGCAGAGAAAGAAACATTCCAAATCCTACCAAGAAACAAAGATGTATTTTTAAATATTTATTTGTTTTATGTACACTGGTGTTTTGCTTGCATATGTCTGTGTGAAGGTGTCAGATCCTCTGCAACTGGAGTTACAGACAGTTGTGAACTGCCATGTGGGTGCTAGGAATTGAACCTAGGTCCTCTGGAAGAGCAGTCAGTGCTCTTAACCGCAGAGCCCAGAATAAAGATATTTTTTTAAGGACCATTTAACACTCTTACTGATATAAAGCTTCTGTGGCAGATGTGATAAAAACTAATGAAAACAGAATTCTCATCATGGAATTCCCTGTCTAAATGCTCTTACCAAAAGAGCCCAAAGCAGAAATGTACTTGTTTAGGCACAGAGTATATGTGGATAAAAGGAATACAATTCAATGTAGTGAAACCTCAACAACTGCCAATCAAGAAGGAACGAGTAGGGTGACTGTGGAATGCAATATTTCCAAGTTCAAACCCTGCCCACCCTGAGAAGTCATCTGATGCATTAAAGAAATGCCTTGAGCATTCTTTTTTCTTTTTTTAAACTAGTTTTTTTTTAATTATCAATCCAAATTTTCACTCCCTACCCTGCCTTGAGCATTATTAACAACACATGAAAATCAACCTCCTGACATGAGAAAATTTTAAATAATTACAAAATTACATCTAATAACATGCTCAGACTAGAAAGAAACTACAAACATTTGAAGGACAGATACTAGGCAACATGAGAATGACTTGTGCTAAGGAAATAGAGACGCCAACAAAAGGGGCAGAAATTGCATTCAAAGACAAAATTCAAGAGAATTTCCTTGAAATGAAGCACTGACTCTGAAGACAAAGAGTACATCAGGGGTGCTTATCATGCTTGTGATTACATAAGTAGACAAACTGCCAAAATTCAATGAATCACAGCTTTAAAATAATATTACATGTCTTATTTATTTATCATATGTAAATTATATCTCAAAAAGTTATTTTTAGGGACTGGAGAGATAGCTCAGCAGTTAAGAGCACTGGCTGCTCTTCCAGAGAACCTGAGTTCATTTCCCAGCACCCACATGGCAGCTCACCACTGTCTGTAACTCCAGGATCCAACACCCTCACACACACATACAGGCAAAACACCAACAAAATAAAAGCAAAATAAGAATGATAAATGAAGCAGGGATAGCTGAGTTAGCATATTAATCAGTATTGCAGCAATTCCACCTGAATGCCTCTTTGTACTATTACAAGCTACTATAATTATGTTCATAGGATCATAAGAACTTACACGATAGTACTCAAAAGAAAAAACAAAATAAAACCTCTAATGAGAGTTACATACAAACTCATACAACTTCATCATGTAGATAGAAAAAAATTGCATAGACTCAGAAATAATGCTGAACACAGCTTGTAGTCATAGTGAAACCAGAAGTATACTCTCAGAGGGTATATTTACCACTGAACTCGATGGCAAATTAAATCAGGGAAAATGAATTAGTAGACCACAGGGACAACTCAAAACACACACACACACATACAACTGTAGCAATGGTTAAAAAAGAAAAGAGATGATCAGCTAAAAGAACAGGGGCTGCAGAAATGGCTCAGCAATTAGGAACATTGGTTACTCTTCCAAAGAACCTGGGTTCAATTCTCAGCACCCACATGGCAGCTCACACCTGTCTATAACTCCAGTTTTAGGGAACCTGAAACCAATGGCAAAACCCCAATGCACACAAAAATTAAATATATTTTTTTAAAAGTGCCACTATTAAAAAAAAAAAAAAGATCACCTCTACAAGTTGCCATTTACTTGGATTGAAAGATTTAGGTTGATAAATGCACAAGTCAGAAAGCTGACTTAGAAACCCAAGAGGCTTACAGCTCAGGAGCAAGAGAGAAGTAGAAAAGGCTCTCAAGAGTCAGTCACGAAAGCACAAACTAAGTCTGACACGTCTCCCAAACAGAAACAGTTAAGAAAACGGCAAGTTAAAACTGAAACTTTAAGAAGCAGTCTCATTTCAGTGAGGGAAACAAAGCTGGGGAAGAAGAGCTAGCAACAGCCGCAGAAAAAGAGTAGTCACAGGGGTTAGACATACATTACCACATTTGGCTTTTTACCATGGTTTCTAAAATTTTTTACTTACAAAGTTAATTATCAAAGTCCAGAAAACAATAAGAACCTTAATAATTGCTCTTAAGCAATGGTGGAACATACCTTTAATCCCAGAGTTCAGGAGGTAGAGGCAGGTGGATCTATGTGAGTTCAAGACCAGCCTGGTCTACAGAGTGAGTTCTAGGACAGCCAGAGCTGTTGAACAGAGAAATGCTGTCCGGGGGTGGTGGGAGGATGACTGCCTTTAGGCTGGGTAGTGCTGCACACCTCTAATGGCAGCACTCAGGAGGCAGAAGTGGGCAGATCTATAAATTCAAGGCCAGCCTGGTTTACAAATGGAGTTTGAGACAGAGAAACCTTGTCTCAAAAAAACAAAACAAACAAAACAAAACCAAAAACAAGTTGTTGAGTTTGTATATTACACCCAACGGTCCACAATCAGACAGAACCTTGTAAGTTGGTCTACAGAAGTTGAATTAATTTTGGTATCTGTCCTTGAGACTTGGCCTTGGCTTGAGTTGGGAGTTTCCAGACAAATCTGGTCTAAAGAGCAAGTCCCAGGACAGCCAGGGCTACACAGAGAAACCTTGTTTCAAACTCCCCTCCCCTCAAAAAATGAAAAAAAAATTGCCTTTATGATGTAAAACAGAGATCACTATTTAATATATGATCAAGAGTCTACTATCACAAAATATTTCCAAAATATTTTCTATGTTCTATGGTTAACTACTAATGTAACTTTTAGCTTTTTTTAAAAAAATTGTTTCTCATGGGATACTTTAATGACCTTGAGATGCCAAGGATTTCATAAGCAAACCCAAAAGGGGAAATAGATAAATGTGGCTATTAAAATAACAATTCTTGCTGCAAAAGCATGCGGACCTGAGTTCAAATCCTCAGAACTCACATTAAGAAGCCAGGCATGGTCACATGTGCTTGTAATTGCAGCATTGAGTGTGGAGACAATTGGACCTCCAGAGCTTGCCAGCCAGCCTACCCAAAAGGCTGCACTTCAAATTCAGTGAGAGACCTCTCTCCGGGTAATGAGGCAAGAATAAAATGTCAGTTGCAGAGCAAAGCAATCATAAAACATGATACCATCAACATAAAAAAATGTAGGTAGAATGAAATAGAAATACTTGCTGAAGCGAATCAGGTAGTGTTGAAGTTAGAGTTCTTAATTTAAACATTCTTTAAACCATATAGATGTACTTTAGGTCAAATCTCTTTGGGTGGTTGATGTATTTCATTCAAAAATATATAATAACTGAATTCTGTAGCAGCAGAATTCAGCAGCTGGAGGAGGGATTTTAAAAAATAGTTTCTATTTTTTTATGTGTATGGATGTTTTGCCTACATATATGTTTGTGTACCTCATGTGTGTGGTGCACAAGGAAGCCAGAAGCAGGCTTCAATCCTCTAGAACTGAAGCTACATATGGTTGTGAGCCACCATATGGTGCCAGGTGCTTAACCAGGGTCCTCTGGAAAAGCAGTCAGTGCTCTTAACTGCTGGGCCATCTTTCTTCAGCCACAGCACCCCTTTAAGTTTTATAAGTTCACTCCAATAATAAAAGAAGTCTCACAGAAAAAAATTCTAGGTCTCATTCAACAACATTTATTATAGCCAAATACCCAAATAAAAGTTTGCATATCTTCTTTGAACATACACACACACACACACACCAAATACATGACTATTCTTGAAAAGCAGCCAATAAATGGCTACTTAATAGGGAATAAAAATCCACTCTGTTTACTGTAAGGCATACCAGGACACCTAAGATTTCTACCAATTTTGCAGCAATGGCAGACTAAGTATTGAGAGACTGTAGTACTCTTTTGAAAGAATGCCCAAAAAAAACTTTGTTCTGTTGGGAGACAAAAATCACTCTTAAAATACTGAGGAGATCAAAGGTTCTTGAAAGCTACCATGAAAGGACTTTAAACAAAATCAGTTCTCTCAAGGGATGATGGTTCTCTTAACATTTTACTTCATAGGGCCGGGCGGTGGTGGCGCATGCCTTTAATTCCAGCACTCGGGAGGCAGAGGCAGGCGGATCTCTGAGTTCGAGGCCAGCCTGGTCTACAAGAGTTAGTTCTAGGACAGGCTCTAGAAACTACAGGGAAACCCTGTCTCGAAAAAAAAAAAAAAAACATTTTACTTCATGATTTGGGTTAAGACCTGAGATCAATTTGTGAAATTTTTTGACCCAAAATACTAAAGATCTATATATGTTTTGTATATATACAGTAATTAATGAAAAACATTTTAAAAGGGAGCTGGAAAGATAGTTCAGTGGTCAAGAGCTCTTGCTACTCTTTCAGGGGACCAGAGTCTGGCGCCCAGTACCCCTATCAGGCAACACACTCCTGCCTATAAATATAGCGCTAGGTATGCAATGCCCTTTTCTGGCCCAGCTGGCTCCCACAAGCATGTACTCATACACTGACACACATAGAAATACATAAATAAAAAAACTAAATCATTTTTAAAAAGTCTTTAAAAGCCTGTCATATTTTCTTTCCTAGTAAGGAATTACCTGTTGTCATAGACCCATAACACGGCAATATCAATAAACCATCTAGTGTGGTGTCTTGAACATCATAATCGTAATCGACAGACTCAGCCATCTGAAAAAGCAGTTCACAACTCTTCTCTATTTCAAACTGACCTGGAATGAGAAGGAAGAACTTCAGGAACTGAATTGCAATGTTTTTGGAGCCTGTCCTGGAACTAGCTCTTGTAGACCAGGCTGGTCTTGAACTCACAGAGATCCGCCTGCCTCTGCCTCCAGAGTGCTGGGATTAAAGGAATGCACCACCACCACATGGCCTGAACTGTAAATTTTAAAGATCTTTTTTTTTTCATATTTATTTATTTACACAGTGTTCTGTCTGCTTGTATGCCTGCAGGCCAGAAGAGGGCACCAGACCTCATTACAGATGGTTGTGAGCCACCATGTGGTTGCTGGGAATTGAACTCAGGACCTTTGGAAGAGCAGGCAGTGCTCTTAACCGCTGAGCCATCTCTCCAGCCCTTTAAAGATCTTTTTAAAGTCCAGTTTAAAATTAAGGTTAAGGTTATGCTATATCATTTTTTTTAATCATGTAAGGTATGCCCAACCTCAACAACAAAATTCAAGCAGAAGTAAGTTTCTGATTTCTAAAGAAGCAAAAGTGTTAATCATCTTCAAGCCCTCATGCTGTTAAATACAGAGTTTCAGGAAGACTGAAATACACACAGGAGAAACTAGTCCAGGAAATTACTGAATTCAGGTACATTGCAAAAACTTGAACTTAACTTTCAAACAGTGAAGATACAGTTTTAAAAGTCTCACTTCAGACATTAGTACAGGCAGAGTAAGCCTGATGGAGGACTCTCATTGGTTAATTAATAAAGAAACTGCTTGGCCTGACTGGTTAGAACATAGGTGGGTGGAGTAGACAGAACAGGAAGAAGGAAGTGAGGTAGATGGATCAGTCAGATGCCTCAGGCAATCACCATGCCTCTGCTCTCTGGGTGAGACGCGATGAAGCTCCGGCCCAAGATGGACATACGCTAGAATCTTCCAGGTAAGGCACCACTTTGTGGTGCTACACAGATTATTAGATATGGGTTAATCAAGATGTGAGTAAGAGGCTGAAACTAATGGGCCAGGCAGTGTTTAAATGAATACAGTTTGTGTGTTGTTATTTCGGGGCATAAGATAGCCAGGCAGCCGGGAGCCGGGCAGGAATGCTGCCCGCACCTCCCTACTACATAAGCCATTAGCAATGAAATAACTTATTTCTGTTAGGATGCAGCTAATTAAAAAGTTAAACTACTCTTGGTAACTGCTCTATTTTTGACACCCCAATTCTGCTACAAGCTTGTCTGTAATACATAGAAACTTTATCGTATCTACACTGTGTTATCTCACCATTTCAAGGAATGACAGTTGAGATGTCTGAATAAAAGAATTAATTATTCAAAACCAGGATTACTTAGTCAAATTAGAGCTCTGTCTATAGTAAACCTCCCCCCCAAAAAAAACACTTTCCAGAGCTAATTTCTCTCTATGAAAGGGTGGTGTAGTTCATATGTTTTATTGGTGAGCCTAGCGTTCTGTGTACCTATTATCTAGCTGAGAATCATAAACAGGTAAGGCAATAGCTGAGAAAGAAGTCCAAATATCCTAGGAGAAGGGGCAGTCTGTCCACTCTGGTGTCATATTTCCTGCTTCCAAAAGAAAGACATTAACCAGGTGCAGTGATGTGTGCCTGCTCTCCCAGAATGGTCTGGGCAACATATCAAGAAAGACCTTGTCTCAAAAACCACAAAATCATTCCATTTACTTACTTATTTACTGAAGAATTGAGGGTTTTGTTGTTGTTGTTGTTGTTGTTGTTGTTATTGTCCCTCTTTGTTTTTGAACGGGGGCTTATCATAGCTCAAAGCTAGTCTTGTATGTAGTCTGATCTATCTTTGAACTTGCAGCAATAATTCTGCCTCTGTCTCCAGAGTCCTGAGGTTAGTACCATGCACCACTACACCTGGCTTAAAAACTATAGATATTATTAAACCTAGTAGAAAATGCTCACCAGTCAGAAAAACTAAAATGTCTCCAGCCATTTCATTCAAATGAATATCCATGGTCACTTTCACAATCTAAAGAAAAAAAGCAAAAATACAATAATCATATGCTGGTATAAAATACTCATTCACTACCATATCTTCTTGTTCCACAAAATAAAACAAAACAAAAAATAGGCTCCCCAGAGTCCTAGCATTCATGAAGGCAAGATGGCTCAGTAAGCAAGGTGCTTGCCACACAAGCTTGATGATCTTAATCTCTACAACCCACACAAATGTAGATGGAGACAACAACCTCAGAGTTGTCATCTGACCACCATATGCATGCCATGGCATATGTGAACCCCCTGCAAGACATCATACATACCCAATAATAAATGAAATTTGTAAAAATAAGATAAATTGCCCAAGTAAAATCACATACACAAAAGACACAAAAAGATTGCTAAGTAATACCGCTTGAATATATGCAGTATTTTCTCTGTCTCGTGGGCCAATCAAATTGCAGAATTTCTCTCTGACTGGATAGAGCCTTCCAGGTATATCAAATATGGGGCAGTTTCCAAAGAATGCAGAGAGTTTCGCTAGCTCCATAGTTGCTGACATCACCACCACTTTTAAATGTTCTTTCCTGTTAGGAGACTTATCCTGAAACAGCTTCTTCAGTAAACCAAATAAGATATCCTGAAAGAAAAGTCTAGTAAGCCACAAATGCTAGCATTTTATTATTTTACTTATTTGTTCATTTCTATTTATTTATTTTTGAAACTAAGTCTCACTGTGAAGCTCTGGTTGGCTTAGAACTCACTAAGAAAAACAGGAACCTGCCTGCCTCTGTCTCCCGAGTATAAGAAATATTTATGTTTTGAGAGAGAGTTTCAAGTAGCCCAGGGCTGATGTAGAACTAGATATATAGTCTGGAATGACCCTGAATTTCGAATCCTCCTACTTCCACTTCAAGAGTGCTGGGATTTTTATGCAGTGTTGAAGATCAACGCAGGACTTTGTACATAGTAGGCAGGCACTCTACCAACTGAGATACATCCCTAGCCCAGCTAACCTATTTTATTTTATTCTATTTTATTTTATTTTTGTTTGTTGAAAAAGGTCTCACTATGTAGCATGGGGTGGTCTGGAACTCCTCTATAGAATAGGCTGGCCTCAAGCTCTTAAGAAATCTGCTTACCTCTGCCTCCTAGTGCTAGGATTAAAGTCATCTACCATCATGCCCAATCACAACCTATTTAAAATAGACTGCTATTATAACCAAAGAATTTCTATTTCAATATAATAAAACATAAGAGGAGGCAATTCTTGATATAGTAAAAAGTTACCCCAAACAAACGACCTATTTTTTGTTTTTGTTTTTTCAAGACAGGGTTTCTCTGTGTAGCTTTGCAGCCTGTCCTAGAACTCACTCTGTACACCAGGCTGGTCTTGAATCAAAGAGATTCGCCTGCCTCTGCCTCCCATCCAAGTGCTGGGATTAAAGGTGTGAACCACCACAGCCCTGCAAACTTCTTATTATACATAAAAAAAATTGAAATACTCACTGTAGTTAAAGTTCTTTCATGAGCTTCATCCAAAATAATGACACTGAATTTGTTAAGATTTGGATCTCCCAAAATATGTTTGAGTAAACACCCATCAGTCATGTATTTGATTGCTGTTTCCTAATGTTTGAAAGCAGAGTACAGCAACTTGTAGCATCACAAAACTTCACTAAGATTCAACTAATTCCCCATCCCCAAATGCACAGATCAAATCACCACGTTAAAAGAAACATAAAACTGTCTAACAAGGATGGTTAACTATAAAAGACACCACCAATATAAACAGGAACTAAGGAGTGTCCTGAGATAAAGCACATCACCAATAAGGAGATACAAAGATGTCTGTGGAATGTGGCAAGATAAATTCTTACAGACAAGATACGGGGGATACTTTAGCATGCACAAGGCCTTATGTTCTATCCCCAGCATGGCAAACAAACTAAAAAAAACACTTTGCTGACTTGGTTAATTAAGTTGCCAAGTTTTCCACTGACTTCAAGAACATCAAGACCCAGTATTGAATAAGCTGGCTAGTCCTTGTCAACTTGACATAAACTATAAGTCACCTGAGAGGAGGGAACCTCAACTGAGAAACTGTCTCCAAAGATCAGTGCCATCCTGGGACAGATGGTTGTAGAAGGTTCTATGATAAAGCAAACTGAGCAAGCCATTGAAAACAAGTCAGTCAACAGCACTCCATGGCTTCTATGTCTATTGCTGCATCTAGATTCCTGCCTTAGTTTCCCTAAATGATGGTCTGTAACCTGTAAGCCAAGTGAACTCTTTCCTCCCCAAGTCAGTTTTGGTTAACATTTTATCACAGTAATAAAAAATAAACTAAGATAATGAATAGGCTCTGAAAACAGCTAAGTGTGATAAGAGGTATGAAGTAAATACTGTGTTATGTCACTTAGATACTTTGACTTGGCATGTTCATAGAGGTGAGAGCCACAGGGGCTGAAAGCAGTTTCTGTTTGAGATTATAAAAAAGTTCTGAAAATAGCAGTGATAGTTAAACAACACTGTAAACTGCGACTGTACCTGATGCTACTGAATTACTGAAATACACTTAAGATGATTAAAATGGCAAAGTTCATCTTATGTACATTTTAGTACTACAACAAAATAGTTTAAATATGAATGCCATCAACACTAGGTTTGAAGAGATGGCCTAGTGGTTAAGAGCACTTGCTGTTCTTGCAGAGGAGCCTAGTTTGGTTCCCTGCACCTACATGGCAACTCACAATCATCTATTAATTTCAATTCCAGGAAATCCAATGACCTCTTCTGCCCTTCTCAGGTACCAGGCATGCATGTAGCACACGAACATACATGCAGACAAAAACAATTATACACATAAAATAAATTTTTAAGGTATAATTTTTAAATGCAAATAACTTATGATTTTAAAAAAAGTATCTTAAGAAAAATAAACATTACCTTCATTTGATAATGGATACATTAGCTGAGGAAGGAGAAAAGAGGGTACTGGGCACCTAAGAGATAAAGCTTTAACCATATGCAACAAAAATTAATTCTAGGGGCTGGAGAGATGCCATAGGAGTTAAGAACACTTGCTGCTTTTTCTCAGAGAAGCGGGATTCAGTTGCCAGCATCAGTAAGGTAGATCCATCCCATCTGTAATTCTAGTTGCAGGTACCTGGTGCCCTCTTCTGGACTCCTCAGGCACCAGGCATGTACATGGTGCACATATACCACACAGACAGGCAAAATACATGCATAAAAAGTCAAAAAACATAACAAAACAAAAATACCTTACTTTTTGTGAATTCTGAGGACTGAACTCAAGTCCTCATGCTTCAAGGCAGGTCCTTTACCAACTGAGTTATCTCCCCAGGCCATACAACACCCTACCCCATCCCCACTCTTAGGGTTAGGCTATTTTTTTATTTATTTGAAGGAGCTAGCTTTTATGAAGGAGCTAGCCTACTTGGGGAGTTCCAGGACAGTGAGAGACCGTCAGTGAAAAACAAGCAACATACATACACAACATGGCACTTGAGGGGCAACACTTCAAAGTTACCCATTGACCACCACACATAAGTGAGTACACGAGATCACAGAAAGACAAACTAAGAGTTAAGGATGTAAGTTTATAGTACTTTAAAATGTATACCAGTAAAACTTTTGTACCTTGGAGCTGCAATCATCAAAACGAACTTGGTATCCTACTTTAGAGCCCAAAGTGCATTTCATTTCTTCAGCAACCCTCTGAGCAACTGATATGGCAGCAACTTTTCGTGGCTGAGTCACGCCAATCATGCCATGTTGTGAAAATCCTATCAAAACCAGAAACAGAAACACACAAAAGTAGTTAGCAATGGTTTCTTCCTACTGAACTAAAATTAAAATTGTTGCTGGTCAATCAATACAAATAGTATGAAGTTTCCAAAGGAAAATCCTCCAAATTGCAACATACTGTAGCATATTTGCAAACTACAAATAAATCTATTGGTTTAAAATAGAAATGCACACTCAGAGACCAGAAAGATGGTTCAGCAGTTAAGCATGCTTGCCTGATGACCTGAGTTCCATCCCAGATCCCACAGAGGCAGGAGGGAACTCACTTCCTAAAGTTACGCTCTGACCTCCACATGCACAGTGTGTCACACATCTGTCTATACACACATATACTGATATAAAAGGAAGTTAATTTTAAAAAATACACATGCATAGCCATTCTAAATGTACAAATATTAATTAATTGTGAGGTTTTCATTTTCAATTTTTTTTAAACATTTATTTATTTATTATATGTACAATATTCTGTCTACATGTATGCCTGCAGGCCAGAAGAGGGCACCAGACCTCATTACAGATGGTTGTGAGCCACCATGTGGTTGCTGGGAATTGAACTCAGGACCTTTGGAAGAGCAGGTAATGAATGCTCTTAAGCACTGAGCCATCTCTCCAGCCCCCATTTTTCAATTTTTAAAATCATTCATAAAGGGGCTGGAGAGATGGCTCAGCAGTTAAGAGCATTACCTGCTCTTCCAAATGTCCTGAGTTCAATTCCCAGCAACCACATGGTGGCTCACAACCATCTGTAATGGGGTCTGGTGCCCTCTTCTGGCCTGCAGGCGTACACACAGACAGAATATTGTATACATAATAAATAAATATTTTTTAAAAATCATTCATAAATAAGCCAAGATTCTGTAGGTTTGGGTTGTTTGTTTTACTTTTCGACCAGATCTCATTATGCTGTCATACTTCCCTCAAACTCCTAAGCTCTACTAATTGTCTTGGCTCCACCTCCCAAGTAGCTGGTATTATAGGCATAAAGACTGCACCTGGCTTAGGAAGTGTAAAACCGAAATCTAAACACCTCCACACTTCCTAAACTTTTCCTTGACACAGAAGTAAAACTGGACTTAAATAAACCACATTTCCATAAGTTTCTGAAGATATTTTAACCATGAAAATGGAGATGCAATATATATTAGGTAGCACTTTTTTCTTAATAACATGAAAATAATGGTATGTCTTAGTAGATGTCAAATTAGGTTTGATGCATCAGATTAGGTTAATATAAGGGCCAGGCGTGATGGAGGCCGGCAATGAAGAGTAGATGGAGGCCATTCTCAAAATAAAATTAATTAAAAGTTGGGCGGTGGATGGTGCATTCCTTCAATTCCAGCACTTGGGAGGCAGAGGCAGGAGTATGTCTGTGAGTTCTAGGCCGACCTGGTCTACAAGAGCTAGTTCCAGAACAGGCTCCAAAGCTACAGCGAAACCCTGTCTCGAAAAACCAAAAAAAGAAAAAAGAAAAAAAGAAAGAAATGAAAAAATAATTAAGTTTTAAAATATATGTTTTCGCTGGGCGGTGGTGGCGCACGCCTTTAATCCCAGCACTCGGGAGGCAGAGGCAGGCGGATCTCTGAGTTCGAGGCCAGCCTGGTCTACAAGAGCTAGTTCCAGGACAGGCTCTAGAAACTACAGGGAAACCCTGTCTCAAAAAACAAAAACAAAACAAAATAAAATATATGTTTTCGAGTATAGTGTGTATATCTCTGCACTTGAATGGACATCTTCAGGTGTCCAGGAGTGCAGAAGAGGGCATCAGATTCCCCAAAGACAGAGTTCCAGGTCCAAAGTGGGTGCTGGGAACAGAAGTCTGGACCCTAGAAAAGCAGCAAGAGCTCTCGTCTGCTGAGCCATCTCTCCAGCCCCCCTCAAAATTAGTTTTATTTTAATGTAAATCATATCCAAAATGATTTTGCTCTTTTCCAACCTTAAGACAGAGAATATTGTCATACTAGTGAAACAGACACTTTCTCGGTCATTTGTTAGCTTGATGCTGATAGAATCAGAGAATATTTACCTGATAAAGCTCTGGAGGAAGAATAATAAGAATGCCAGCAACAGAGAACACCTATCTTTTCCCTTCACAATCGCTTCAGTTCTCTTTGGATAACAAGTTAGCCTTATTCTAAGAAGAACATTACCATATATCTGCTATATTTTTCTTCTTCACCATATAACCATAGCTGGCCTGGAACTCACTATATAAACTATGTTAACCTCAAAATTCAGAGATGCCCTTGCCTCTAACAAGTGCTGGGATCGAAGTACTATCACACCCAGCCTTCTTCTATTATTACTACAGCAAATAAAAATGGAAAAAAAAAGTCACCAGCAATCCCTGAGCCTGAAATAAAGCAAAGGAGACAGAGCGAGGATGGGGAAATGGGGAAGTGGGCAAAATGGGCATTTACACACTACAGCAGTTTTACGAGACCTTAAAGTTTGGTTTTGTTTCTTTCGTGTTTCCAGGTGTATCCAAGAAGAAGATTACCTGCTTCATAAAGGTATTTAGGGAGTTGAGTTGTTTTACCACTTCCTGTATTTCCAGTAACAATGAGGAACGAATTGTCCCTCACAGCTTGAATGAGCTTTTTTCTTTGTTTTTGAATAGGAAAAGTTGGAGTTGTTCCTCCCTCCTGCGATGTGCATCCTTTCTCTTCTGTAACAACACAAAAACGGAGCAATTAAAAGACCTGTGAAGCTGTCTCTGACAACATCTCAGAACCGAAAGAAGAAAAGCAAAGAAATCACACAACTGGAAGGCTCAATTCATGACTTTCCAGTGACGTCACCTATGGACAAATCACACGTCCAAGTTTCTAAACTCAGAGTAACTTTTTGGTAAAAGTCAAACAACTTCAACATTGTTGATGTGTAACTCAAAGTACTTGACAAAGTCAGTCTAGCACTAGGCAACATGTATGCACGCATACCTCCACAGAAGCACAAAACTCAAGTTTTATTAGACAACAGAGCAAAAACCGGAACTCAGCGGAACAACTCTCAGAAGAATAAGAAGCCACCTGTATTTGCTTCTGATTCACGGTTCAAGTTAGGTCCCCGTTCAGAGTGACTGATATCCCAGAAGGCCAAGTGGTGGGTAACCATGGAAACTGGCTCCTGGAAACGGGCTCCCTTCCTACCGTACCCAAAGGCAGGCTGGCGGCCCGGCGAAGGGGAGGGGGATGAACGGGTAGAGAACAAAGGCTTTATGAGGCTGTTGAAGAGCAGAACGCATTTTGGGCGTTCGGGTCCACTTTCTTACCCCCAGGCGAGGTTTTCGCCCAACTTGGGTTTGGGACCGCCCCCCTCTAAGCCAAAGTGCTCACTGGACGCAAAGTTCGCCTTCAGACTTGAAAGACCAAGAGAACGTCTGAACCTCCTCCCCCTCCCCTCTGCCACCCAGAAATGTACTTTTCGCCCCTCAAATAACTCCCGCCGGCTGCCACGCCGTCCCGCGGACGCACCTCTGTCAGCGATGCGAACAGCTGACGGCCGCTCTTCTTGGAGCTCTCTTGGCAGTTCGCCCTCCTCCTGCCGCCTTGGCGCCCTGCCCGCGACGGCGGGAAACCGGGACATAGACCCGGTCCGGAGAAGAGGCGATCACGTCCACCGAGCTGAGGAGATGGGAGGGGAAAGGCGAGGACGCGCCCTGATGACGCGCGGGTGTTTACTTCCGCGCGTGCGACTGGCACTGACGGGAGGAGGAGCGGCTCGATGACGTGGCGGCGGCCGCTTGGACGCGCACGGGCCCGCGCTCCTGGGGGGGCCCTGGAGCTCCGCCCCCAGAGGCGCCCCGCCCACTGCACGTGCCGCCGCCGCCTGAGCCGCGAAGCCTGAGCACATGAAGGCTAGTTCACGATTTGGTTTTTTTTTTTTTTTTTTTTTTTGAACTCTAGAGTAAAGTAAGGCAGGGCGACACCTCCTTTAGGTGCCACACCATCACCACAGTCTCCTCCATCTCCACACACCCCATTGGAAGTGACCCTTTCCCAGGTGCTGCAGTCATCCTACATGTCCTCACACTCTGTGGTCCTGGGCAACTCACTACCCTCTCTCCTTTTCTGGACACACAGTGACTGAGTTTCCAGCCAACTTTTAGTGCTGTAGTTTTCAAAATTTAGGTTCTCGTGCCAGTTCATCTCCCTCCGGGAAGTCTGCATTTACATTTATTTGCATGGTTTCCACACCCTCCGAGTGGTTGGGAAGGCCCACAGGAGCCAGACTTGAAGAGCATCATTATTCATTGTACACCTGTAGGTAGCAGTGACTCGAGGTGGGAAGTCACGATCTGAAGAGGAGAGATGAATAAATGACGTTTGTTTTAGAAATAAACTTACTTTAATGGAAGTGTCTTCCTAATGAAATAAAACCGCTGAGAAGTTTACAGATACACACTCTCAAAGGTGGGGTGTGTGTGTGTGTAAGGTACTGTGGGGACTTGGTGTATAGTTCAGTGGTAGAGTACTTATCTACTCTATGGGAGGCCTTGGGGTTCAATTCCCAGTATCACACATAAACTTTATCAAAGCTGAGTGTGTGGTTTGCACCCATGGCCGTAGTACTTGGGAGGCAGAGGCAGGAAAATTGCTGTGAGTTCCAGGCCACCATTAGAGTACAGAATGAGACCCTGTCTCAGAGAAAGAGGAGGTGGATGAATGGAAGAGAGAGAAAGAAGGGAAGGGAAGGAGAGGGGAGAAGAAAGGAGAAGGAATGAAAAGGAAGGAGAGATGCTGTTGGACCAGACCTTCAGTTAAAATACCTGCTGATTCTCTAAGAAGACTCAAGTGTAACAAAATGTGAAGGAAACCACATCTTACACTTAAGACAAGATCAATATGTAGCCCAGGCTAACCTAGAACTCATCATCTTCTTGCCTCAGCTACCCAAGCGCTGTGATGTCATCATTTCTGTTTGCTTCTTGTACTTTTCAATAGTTCCTGCTGTTAAAACAAATCAAAATTTCCAGAAAAGAAACAGAAATCAATGTGCCCTATCACCCCAAGTCTTTCACCAAGCTGAAAAAGACGTAAGGTTATTAGAATCTAAAACTTTGCTTTAAAGTGTACATTATTAACTCCTTTTCAACAGAACTGACCAACAAGTTTATCTACTCTATGGGAAGCCCTGGGGTTCAACCCCTAGTATCACACATAAACTTTATCAAAGCTGAGTATGGTGGTTTGCACCCAAGGCCCCAGCACTTGGGAGGCAGAAGCAGGAGAATCGCTATGAGTTTCAGGCTGTAGTTTATCAGATTTTGGATGGTAGCAAATTGGGTGTGACCTTCTAACAGCTTGGGTAGTTCAGCAATAGCCCTGGTAATGAGAGAACACTCAGGTTTCTCCAAAGCATTAAAGCCATCTCTGAACCTTCTGATTTCCATTGGGAATTCAAGCTATTATGTCAGAAAAGAGCAAAATATGCAATTGTAGTAAGGCTATGAAGATACTGGTGGCCTCAGTATCTCAGTACAAGACCAGCTATTTCACAAAGTCCCTTTCCAAAAAAGTAGGCAGAATCATTTCAAACCAATAATGACTACCATTTACAAAGCAATTTGTAGTTAAATGTTTAAGATAAAGTATTCTTTTGATTTTTCTTTTTTCTTTTTCTTTTTCTTTTATTTTCTTTTCTTTCTTTCTTTCTTTTTTTTGAGGGAAGATCTCACTATATATTACTATATAGCCCTGGATGCCTGGAACTCAATATGTAGATCAGGTTTATTTTGAACCCACAGAAGTTTGCCTGCCCAAATGGGATTAGAGCTTACTACTCTCTGATTTTCACGTGTGAGAAAGAAACTTCCAAAATTTTCTCTTGGGAACAAATAAAGAGAGACAAGAAAGCTGGGATTCAAAATTATACTAATAATCCAATACTAGAGTGAGGACTGGAATTACATAAATGAGGTGTGTTCTTTCAGCGTTTGTAACTATTATAGAATTGACTTCATGCATTGAGAATCACCTAACAAAATAGCCAGAAGAAATCTGGAAGCCAAGAATTAAGAAAAATAAAAGCAAAGAGCCCAAATGGTAACACTGTTCTTTTCACAGCCAAGGCCAAGTAAAATATGTTACCGTTAATGGCCTAGGCCATTAATAATAGAAAGGTTATTTCTTGACCATTGCACATACAAATTACAACAGTAAACAAAACACAAACACAAAGTAAAAAATAGAAAATATGTGGATTAAATTTTGGGAGAAAGGTCTGCATTCCCGGCAACACTGAAGCTATGTCTAACGAGATTACCTTTGACTCAGGAGAAAGATGGAAAGGGATCAGCGAGGAATAAGAAGTATGGATTGTACTTTAACTGCCATTGCTTCGGTGAGCAGTTTTTCAAAACATCCTTGATTCCAAGCCATCTATTTCTGAGCATTGAGGGCTCAATGGTAAAGACTTGCAAAAGTGCAATAACATGATTACGTCGTCTTCAGGAAGGAAAGGAAATATAGGCTCCCTGCTGTGATGGTTAAAGAGCCTTCCGATTATCATTAGACTGCATGGTGAGTAAAAGCACTCACCCACCTACTCCCCCCCACACACACACATTGTACACACTCACACACGAGATATCAAATAATCAGATATTGTAAAGTAAAAGCAACACATGAAGCAAAAATATCATATATGTTATTTATATGCTACCAAGCAGAGTTACAAACACCGGACAAACAGTGGTGTGTAGAAACCCAAGAACAGGACATGGGAGCTCGTGGCTCATAGGAGGAGTGAACAATGAAATCAAAATACATGGATTTTTTTTTAATTCACTAGTTTTACTAAAGCAAATATTGCTTTCGTCATGTAATAAAGAGCAGACAGAATCTGTACTGTACATGGATGGAAAGAGAATTAGAACACAGACTGAAAATTAATGAGTTTGTTGACCCCTGGTTAGGATGAGGGAAGGGAAAGGAAGGGAGGGGAAGGGAGGGGAGGGGAGGGGAGGGGTGGGAAGGGAAGAGAGAAACAGGTGGTGACAGATGCCTCTAAGACAGCGTGAGTGAGATGATGGGGAAAGGCATGGAGAGAGTGTGGTGGCGCACGCCTTTAATTCCAGCTGGCGGAGGCAGAGGCAGGAGGATCTCTGAGATGGAGGCCAACCTGGTCTATACATCAAGTTCCAAGCCAACCAGGGCTACACAGTGAGACCCTGCATCAAAAAGAAAAGACTTGGTCAGTGATGTTACCTGAGACATAGCAGAGCGTGTTTAGGAGCATTGAAACAGGCACTGAAGAAGACACATCTTAAGAATTGTCAAGATTGGCATTAAACGTTTACAATTGGGACAAGTTTCAGCCTTTAAATATCAACCTGATTCTCTGTATTTTGCTTTCCTTTCTCTCCTTTTAGCTGATAAAGTGAGGGTCTTTCTCCCCACCTCTCACCGAGGCAAACACAGAGATCCAAGGGTATTCCTGAGCGAAGGGCTCAAATTGAGCCTTCTGGGCTTCCTTACTTCTCTCTGAAAGAAGCATCTGGAGCTTGGGAGAAAGAAGGGAAGGGGTTGCTGAGGCAGGAATTGACAGAAAGCATAAAGAACTCTCAGCTGCTGTTGTTGAAAAAGACCTAATGGAAGGGATTCAAGAAAAAACAAGCCGCTGGACGGTGGTGGCTCACACCTTTAATCCCAGCACTTGGGAGGCAGGCAGAGGCAGGTGGATCTCTGTGAGTTCGAAGTCAGCCTGGTTCTACAGAGTGAGTTCCAGGACAGCTAGGGTTGTTAACGCAGAGAAACCTTGTCTCAATAAACAAGGAAGGAAGGAAGGAAGGAAGGAAGGAAGGAAGGAAGGAAGGAAGGAAGGAAGGAAGGAAGGAAGGAAGGAAACAAGCCATCCTCAGATGTAGAACTCTTCTCCTTTAAAAGTAATCAAGAGGTGAGCAGGGGTGGTCCTGTTCGTGATCATTGTATTGAGTGTACATGTTATCAAGGAAGACAGTCCGAGGAACAGAGTGGAGCTAGCACGATGGGGAAGCTTTGTACCTAGCAAAAAAATGAACTAAGCTTTGGAAGCTGAGACAATTACAATAAATTCCAGAAAAGCTTCAAGACAGAGCAAAATACAAAGGTACTACCAGATCAGAATGCTATCAAGGAATTTTGAGAAAGATGCAAAATTAATATTTTATCTCTAGCTATGGTCTCTGTAAATCTTGCAGTTGCCTGAAGGTGGCAAGCTGGGTTTGGGAAACTTCAGCAGCAACATTATTTAAGAGAAAAATTAAACAATACTATTTCTCTAAAATGAAACAACTTTCAATAATGGGCTACAAAATCAAAAGAGTGGAAAGAAAATCAGACAAGGTCTGACAAGGTAGCCCAGTTTGACCTTGAACTCACAGAGATCCCCCTGCCTCTGCCTCCTGAGTGCTGGGATTTAAGGCATATACTACATGATTTGTATTATTTAAATTGTATAAATATTTAATATATGCACATTTAGTGGTACAACTGTTTTTCATTTTAATATTTTAATTTGTATTGTCCTTCTTGACTTTTCAATTGTAATTTCTTCACAGGAAAAAAGGGGGCCAACAAGTATTTATTACCATTAAAATCTATGCTCAGCATTATTGAAAGTCTTGTATTGAATGGTTGCACTTATTAAGATTTAATTCAAAAATAGCATTTTAACAAGTAATTTTGTGGCTCATGTCATGTATATATAGTTGTATGACCAATGTCATCAATAGATATAAAACAGAAGCTGCCTTGATGGCTCAGCACGTAAAGGCACTGCCACCAATCCCAACAATCTGAGTTTTATTCCTTGGACCCACACAGTGGGAGGAGAGAACCATCTCTCTCAGGATGACCTCTGACCTTCACACGTTTGGTGGCATCTGTATACCAACATACATATACACTTATACACAATAAGCACATATTCTTTAAATACCAAACAGTCTCATCACTTTTTTGACTGACACTTTAATTTATTTTTAATTGTGTGTGTTTGTGTGTACATGGAGGACAGAGTCTAATTTTAACACATGTCACTTCTCAGGACCCACCAGGGACCGCTGGGCCACAGGCATCCACTCTGCTGCAGAGACATTTGGCCCTGAGACATCACATGTTGATGAGGACTCTCCTCTCCTCGGCACCACCGTCTCACAGGTCCTTCTAAACAACTGGATGTGATTTTGAACAAGAGCAGGGCCAAGCAAGGGGGGTAGAAATAGAAACATTTTGCATTCACTCCAAAGGAAATATAGCCCTCAAAAGGAAGGAACTCCTTATTTAAACTAAAAAAGATTGTTATCTAAATTGATGTGTTTGTTTGGTTTTTTTTCTTCTCATTATGGAGCAAGAGAGAAGCTTACAAGTAAAATGGGGTCCATCTAAGAAAATAAAAAGTAGTAATTTCTTTGCACATTGGAATTATAATTTTGGTAAATTTCTGAGCCACTATACATACACAGGTGTGTGTGCTTATACACATTGGTGTGCTTACATACCCAGAGGACAACCTCTGGTGTCTTTCCTTAGGCACTGTTCTCCTTTTTTGAGACAGGACTTCTCACTGCCCAGGAACTCACCAAGTAGACTAGGCTGGCAGGCCAGTGAGCCTGTGGGAGGGGCGGTGCGGGGGATGGCTGTGTCTGCCTCCCCAGGGCACCACCATGGCTGGATATTTCACATGGGTTCAGCCACGCTCAATCTGGTCTTCCAAGCACTTTACTGAGTTAGCCTTGGCCATACACAGTTGTACAGGATTATTATGCCTGGTTTTCCCCTTCTGATGTTACTACTCTTCCTTAATTTGCATATATTGCTTCCCTTTTGAAATTAACTATGGTCCACGTTGTGTTGGCCGAGGACACTCCAGACATGGTGACTGCCATGTATTCTGGAAATGGCTGATGTAAAGCATATGCAAGAGTCAGTAAAATCAAGAAAAGATTTGTTTCTTTGTCCTCACGAGAAAATGCCTACCCTGCCACTCTGTGTTCCCTCCTGCTTCATTCTCCGTCTCTCTGCTTAAAATGCACTTGCAATTAGAACCATACAAAGCCATGGGCACTGTGATCGTTCCTTGCCACTGGGGCCATTCCCCCCACGGAACGCAGAACATTTAATAAGCCTGTCCGGCATCTAATAACAAAGGAGAGACACGTGGCAGATCATGATAATGATTTTGTGTCTTTATGGAAAGATGAAAGAAAAACCTGACCTTGCATAATAATCACTTTGTTATTCAGAGAAGTTAACTGGCATCTCATGAATTTTAATGTGCCATCCATTTTCTCCCTTCTCCCCACAATGCTCTGTGAGCCTTTACAGGGCTTTATTCCCTTATCTCTTACTTTCCTTCAAGGAGGTAATTATCCTACCTAAGCCAGAAGACTTCGGGGTGCTGCCTTTTTGTTGAATTGGTCAGTAAACTGGTCTACATTGATATTAAATAACCTAGAGCTAGCCCTTGTGCACCAACGGGTTTTGTACTTGTTCTGCCTTAATGCATTTTGCTTGATTTTTTTTTTAAAGTTTATTACAGAAATACCTGAGACATCCTGTGATCATAAATCCGTGCCTTTCTACGGAAATCATAATTAGTGGCATTCATGAAGGTGCAGGGTTTTGCTCAGTCTTCTCCCAGTCCTGGAGCATATGTGGTCTTTCTCCTTCATTCTTCCTTAGTGGGCAGAGTTCATTATGAAATTCAGCTCTGAGTGATGTATACACAGCATAATAAGATTCCATAAAACTCAACTCCGTTTTCGGCTATTTAAGGACATAGACTGATTCTTATCTATCTGTGGATTCAATGAAGTATCTTAGCCAAGAATTTCAAAACAGAAAGTCCTCATAAGAATTTGCATCCTATTAAGGGTAACCTTTTGAGCTGTGTGTAGTGGTGCATGCCTTTAATCCCATTACTTGGGAGTCAGAGGCAGGCAGATCTCTATAAATTCAAGGCCAGCAGACGGGTGTACCTAATAAGTTCCAGGACAGCCAGATCTACATAGTGAGACCCTATCTTGAAAAAAAAAATAGAACAAAAAAGTTATTTTTTTTTTGAAGAAAACAAGCCAGTGGTTGTGATGTGCTACAGGCGGGTGGCAGGGATTGGTTTCAAAGAGACAGAGTGGATTTTACAACATGGAGCTATTTTCTCCATATTTGACCACGGTGGTGGGTACTCTGTACAATCGTCAAAGAATTATACATTTCAAACTGGTGAATTTATTACATGTAAGTTACACCCCAATAACACCAACCAAAGATCCTACGTTGAAAACAAATGTTCCTTATAGAGAATAAGTGGCAATGAATGATGACTGGCACGCTCGTTATAGGAATGCTAATGCCAGGAAAAGTGCACGGCTGGGCGAGGATTAGAGATGATTCTGCCTTCCGTAAGGCAGTAACATTAACAGTGGTTAAGTTGATTGATTTTGGAAACACAGCCAGTTACCAAAAAGAAGGTTCAGACTTAATTTTGAGATGAGAGACAGACAGACAGACAGACAGACACACACACACACACACATGAGAGAGAGAGAGAGACAGAGAGAGAGAGAGAGAGAGAGAGAGAGAGAGAGAGAGAGAGAGAGAGACCTTTTTTCTTACCTTGCTCTGTTTTTCACTCTCACTTCAAAGCTGACCTAACAAAAGAGACCTGAGTTTGCAAGACTGGATGAATGCTCCTCCTTAGATTTCCATGTGGATGCATGTCTCACTTCACTGAGGTCCCTGCTTGGGCTTCCTTCACAAAGCGTGCTTCTTGAGCATGGCTCCTTGGACAACATCTGTCTATCCACTCCTTTTGGCTTTTGCTCAAATCATTGATTACCATCTCACATTATTTTATAGTTGTCATTAATTTAAACTTTTTAGGAGGAGGGATGAGTGGCTGAGGGAGGGTATAGCATGGTGCTTGCCTAGCATTTGCAAAACTCTTGGTTCAGTCCCTAGCAGGGAATGAAGAACGGTCAAAAGAAAGAGGGGCTGACAGGACTGGTCCGTGGGTAAGAGCACTTTCTAGATGAGCATAAAGACCTGAGCTTGAATCCCCAGCACCCATGAAAGTTATTCAGGGTCATGAACCCATGCCTGCCACCCCAAAAACAAGGGAAGTGGGAAACAGGAAGGTCTCTAGAGCTTGCACACATAAAAATAAAATTTGAAAGGAAGGAAGGAGAGAAGGAAAGAAGTAGGGAAGGAAGGAAGGAAGGAAGGAAGGAAGGAAGGAAGGAAGGGAAAAACAAAAAGTGAAAGCAGAAAAGGCTGTCCTTGGGAAAGGACCATGTGTCTTATTCACAGTGTTGGGTATGTCTTAGTCAGCTCTCTATAGTCCAGGATTATAGCAAATCACCTGAGATAAACAACTTTCTCTTTAAAAAAAATAATTTTTGAGCTGGGCAGTGGTGGGGTACTCCTTCAATCTCAGCACTCGGGAGGCAGAAGCAAGTGGATCTCTGGGAGTTCGAGGCCAGCCTGGTCTACAAAGTAGGTTCCAGTACAGCCAGACACTGTCTCAAAAAGAAATCCATTTTCAACCCTGGGGACTAGACCTAGATCCTCACATGTAGCAGGCAATCTCTCTACTATGTAGCCTGCAAAAAAAGTGATTTTGGGTCAGAGCTTTGGCTCCATGGCTTTAGGTATGTAGTGAAGCAGAGAGCACAACCTTTTAAATCAAGAGACAGGGAGCGAAAGTGGGAATAGAGAGGTGGCTGGATGTTGTTTTTAACTAAGTTGTTCTATTTATCAATAAAAATTCGGGAGTCAGATGCTGGGGTGAAAACCTGCTAGATCAGTGAAGCCGAGAAGCAACCAGATAACCTTCCTTTTTGGCCTGAGACCCAGCAAGAGAGGCATCTCTTCACTTGTCCCAAACCAAAGAAGTCCGGGAATCTCTAAGTCCCTTCCTGCTCCTTCCAGTGTGTCTCTCTATCCGTATTCCTGGCCCCTCCATACTCCCTATGGCTAATTCCTCTCAACTAATTACTGGCTCAGCATTCTGATCCAACGTTGATTTTATCAACACAGTCTTGGGGTTTCACAAATGCAATCAAATATCCAACAACAGCTGGCACCTCACAACTCCCTTGAAGGCATGTTTTTAAGGGCTTAAACGCCTCTCAGAAGGCCCCACCTCTTAATGGTGCCACCAGTTAGTTCCCAATACCTTCCTCAGGATCAAGTCTTTATTGACACGTGGACACTCGACATCTGAACTAGCACAGGGTCTAGGACCAGAATTAGTTCTTTGCACCCTCTGTCAATGAGTGAGTGGGCTTTCTGAAGCTCTCTCTGGCTAGAGTAACTCAGCCAAGTCTTGAGGTCCTCACTTGAAATTCTGACAGTTTTCACTGTATGTCTTCTTTTTAAAACTTTTGCCATATATTAACATTTAAATCACTGTGAGTTCAAAACTTTACCTATTTAGAGAAAGGCCCGCAAGGGAGAGAAGAAGTCTAAAATACCATCTTGAGAGCATAATTCTTCTGAAACTGAGCTGTGACAACACACATCCCTACTTCTAGGTCAGAGACAAGTTTCCCTAGAAAATATAGCTGTGGTAGATTGAATGTCACTGACCCCTTAGGCTCATATATTTGAACCTTGGTCCACAGTTGGGAACTGTTTGGGAAGGGTGAGGGGGTGTGGCCCTGTTGGGGGATGTGTGTTGCTGGAGGTGGGATTTTGAAACCTCAAAGTGCAACTGGAGGGCAAAGGAAGATATCTTAACTGAGAGCACTGACAGGGGTAGTCGTGTGCACCTGTTGTCTTAGCTACTCAGGAGGCCCCAGCAAGCAGATGGCAGCCCATCAGAAGAGGGCTGCATCTCTTATAAAAGGTGGCAGTGGGGGGGCAGGGTGGGTGTCCTGAGAAGATTGCTCAGCAAAAAGCCAGCACAGTTATAATCACAGTGCTGGGGAGGCAGAGGAAAGGGGTCTCTGGGACTCAATGCTCAGCCTAACCATTAGTGACTGTTTTAGTTTTTTTTTTTTTTTTAAAAAAATAAGGTATAGAAGCAATTTTGGAGAAGACATCTGATGTTGACATCTGGCCTACACACACACAAAAGATAAAATAAAAAGAGGGAGAAAGATGCAAATACATACACCAGTAAGCAGCACCCCTCCATGGCCTCTGCATCAGTTCGAGGCCAGCCTGGTCTACAAGAGCTAGTTCCAGGACAGGCTCCAAAGCCACAAAGAAACCCTGTATAAAAAAAAAAAAAAAAAACCAAAAAATAAAAAATAAATAAATAAAAAATCTAAGTAAATGAATAAATAAGCCGGGGCTGCCCTATGCTCATTTTGCTTCTGGGTGGGAAGAGTCTGCCTGAGATGAAGACAACAGCAGTAGGAAGAACAAGAGAGGTTTAATGGGAGGATTTGCACGGTTAGATCCTGATTGGCTTGAAGACACCTTCTTTTCCATTCTCTTTGATGTTAACCCTAAACTGAGTGGAATTTCTATCAATAAATTTGCCGGGCGGTGGTCATTTGATATTAAAAAATTCCCACCCTTTGCCTTCTCGATGCATTTGCATGTAGCGGGAAATACCAACATTATACTAAATAGTAAATGGGTTTCATTTAGCAACAGGGAGTTAGTACCAAACCATAAAACTTTTGTTTGTTTTTCATTTCTTTCATTGTTTTGTTTTAAGGAAAACACTTTTCAGCCCAGGTCCTTTATTTCTTTTCATGCAGTACGTCATAAATCCGTATGGCATGGGCTCCAGCAGCTCAGGCTCTCTTTCATTGGTCCTCACAGTGTGCTTCTCTGGGTGGTGCTGGCTTGAGACACTGACAAAGAGGGAAAAAAGTCAGCTAGTTGCCGGGCGGTGGTGGCGCACGCCTTTAATCCCAGCACTCGGGAGGCAGAGGCAGGCGGATCTCTGTGAGTTCGAGGCCAGCCTGGTCTACAAGAGCTAGGTCCAGGACAGGCTCTAAAAAAGCTGCAGAGAAACCCTGTCTTGAAAAACAAACAAACAAAAAAAGTCAGCTAGTTGCTCCTCAACCTCTCTGAGTTAGCACGCTTTCAGCCAAGCCTCTGACCATAAAGTTTTATTGATAAAGAGAATGATAGAGATTTAAAAACTACATTTGGTGGCAGTGGCGGGAGGTAGATCTGGCAGGATGTAACATTGTGCCCGGCCGCTACCTGCAGCTGCTGTGCCCGAGGAAGAGCATCAGGGATGTCACACAGTTGTTATAGGTTCTTGCCTAGTGTGCACATAGCTCCAGGTTTGCTCCTAAGCTCACCATAAATGCTGTGATACCAGCACTCAGGAGATGGAGGAAGGAGGGTCAGAAGTTTAAGGTTATCCTTGGCTTTTTATTGAGTTTCATGCTAGCCTGGGGTTCATTAAATCCTGTTTCAAAGAAAATTTAAATAAGGAACAGACACACCTGTAATTCCAGTTCTGTGGGGCTGAGGCAGGAATATCATAAATTCAAGGCCAGCGTCAGCTACCCAGTGAGTTCTGAGGCCAGCCTGAGCACATGAGACTGTTTCAAAAAGAAAAACAACAAAACATATTCTACAGAGAATAAAGAGGGCAATTCTGTGTTCTGGACGATTCTTGCTGCACCAGAAAAACAAATAGTCACTGTCCCACCCTGAGAGAGCACACAGTCTGAGAAAATGACCCAATTTGGAAAAATATAGATATAGTTTAACCTTAGCATTTGGTAATATTTAGTAACAATAAGCACAAGATGGATTTTTAATTTTTTTCATTTTATCCCTTATAATTTTTAGTAGCTTTATTCAATAATAAGTATCCCTTACCCTCACTAAATGAAAGAAAATGATTGAAACTTTAATTTTCATTTTAAAAGAAGTTATGTCAGTTCTAGTCTAATTTTGATGATGTGGCTTTTATCAGACAGCTGCCCTTATTGTAGATGGGACAGCATTTTTAACAGAAACTATTCTTGGTGAATATTATTTTGATCTTCAAAATAGAAAAGCCAATTTGAGGGTTGCGTATTTATCTTATGAGTGTGATGGAGCCAAGAAAATTTAGGAGAATAGGAAAAACAATCTATTTCTCACTTAGTTAATTATCAGAGCTGGCAATGACTCATATCCATGATAGCCGAATCAAAAAATCATATTGAACATAACCTTTCTTAGGGAAAAAGCTGTAGATTTTAATGAGAACACATATTTTATTTGAATAAGTTACTTATTTTAAAGCAGAGTTGGAGTTTTTTTAAATGATTTTGGGGGTGGGGTATTGGTTTTTTGAGACAGTGTTCTCTGTGTAACCCTGGCTGTTCTGGAACTCAGTATGTAGACCAGGCTGGCCTCAAACTCAGAGAGATCCTCCTTCCTCTGCCTCCCGAGTGCTGGAATTAAATATGTGAGACACCACAACTGCCCAGCATTAAATTTTAAAGTTTAGTTATTTGTGTGTGTGTGTGTGTGTGTGTGTGTGCGCACACACGCATGCGCTTGTGTGTGCGTGTGTATGTGTGCTTGCATGCATGTATGCTTGTGTGTTGGGTATGGGTGTTCCTGTAGAGGTCAGAGGTCTACTTTCAGCAGTGGGTCTTCTTCTTCTACTCTGTGGGTTCCAAGAATCCAATCGGGTCATTGGGCTTGGCAGTGAGTTTCTTTACTCCACCCCCAGCCCACAAACCATCTTGGTTCTCAAAAAAGGGATTTTTAGCATCAACTTAATCATGAGAGTTGACGGAAAGGGGACCACTCAGGGGAGCGCAAGTGTGGACGTGGCCTTCTCAAGGAACTGTCATCTGTTACCTACTTATCGTGTGTGTACACATGTTCATGTGTCGGCAGGTACATGTGGAGGCTAGGTTGATGTCTTCTTCAATCACCTTGTTTTTTGTCAGGGTTTCTCACTGAGCCTGGAGATTTCCACTCCACCAGGCTGCATGGCCTTTGAGCCCCTTGGGATCACCGGTCTCTGCCTTATCAGCACTGGGATTAGAGTGCATGCCAACACCCCTGGCTTATGTATGTAGCTGCTGGGGGTCCACATTCAGGCACTCAGCCCTTCATAGCAAGCATTTCCCCAGCCTTCTTTGTTTGTTTGTGTATTGAGACAGAGTCTCACTGTATAGTCTTGGCTGGCCTGAAACTTGCTCTGTAGACCAGACTGGCCTCAAACTAGAAATTTGCTTACCTCTGCCTCCCAATTGCTGGGATCAAAGGCATGTGCCACTGATGTGGAATTCCCCTCTGTATGCTATGAATATGTTTTATTACCATTGGTTAATAAAGAAGCTGCTTTGGCCTATGGCAGGACAGAATATAGCTAGGTGGGAAAAATAAACTGCATGCAGGGAGAAAGAAAGCAGAGTCAGGCAGTCGCCATGTAGCTGCCCAAGAAGCAAGATATGAGGTAACAAACCACAAGCCTAATGGTAAAATATAAAATAATAGAAATGGATTAATTTAAGACATAAGAGCTAGCTAGAAATATGCCTGAGCTATTGGCCAAATAGTGTTGTAATAGTTTTTGTGTGATTAGTCGGGTCTGGGTTGCTGGGAAACGAAAGTGCAGTCTCCGTTTCCATGGCACTATGCCCAGCTGTTTGTTTACACGTGAGACAGTAGGCCAAGATAGTCTCCAACTCTCAATCCTCCCACATCAACCTTCCAAACCCTGAGATCACAGATGTGTGACACTATGACTTCATTCAAAGATCAAGCTAAAATTATGAGGATTGCATTTGGAAATTATCACTGTAGGGCCATCGAGATGGGTTTATCAAAGAAGGGCATTTGTTGCCAATCCTGTTGACCTGAGTTCAAATCCCAGGACCTGCATGGTAGAAGGAGAGAACCAATTTCTGCAAGTTGTCCTCTGACCTCCACATAAGTACTGGGTCACATACACTCTCCTTCATACGGCCCCAAACAAATGTATTATTTAAAATTGTCTCTGTAAAAGCCAAGTGTGGTTGTACAAGCTTGTAATACCTAAATTGGGAGGTTAAGGCAGAATGTTGCAAATTAAATACCATTGTGGGCTACTTGGAAAGAACCTGTCGCAGAAGCCCAGCTTCTTGATAATTAGAATAACTTTAGCTCACTAGAAATACTGGTGATTAAAACAGGAAAGGATAAACTGGCTGGTAGTGGCGCACACCTTTAATCCCAGCACTTGGGAGGCAGAGGCAGGTAGATCTCTGTGAGTTCGAGGCCAGCCTGGTCTACAGAGCGAGTTCTAGGACAATCAGACCTGTTATATAGAGAAACCCTGTCTCGGGGTGGGGTGGGGGAGAGCCAGGAAGGGATAGCGACTATTGGGTCCACAGTCGTCTACATGCCTGACGCTGCTCCATTGACATCACACATTTTTCTGAAGCCTCTCAACAAGCTGTTGAGGTAGCTTCTACGATTGAAGGAACCAGCAGTGGTAAAACCAGGCTCACATTGAGCAACTGAGCTTTAGAGGAGGCCTCTCAGTCTAAGTATCAGTGAATGCAGAGCAGAGAGAACTTCCCAACCATTTTTAACCTCTAAAGATATCTATTAAGTCTCTTTGGTGGCAAAAAGTCATAAATTCTGGAAACTCATACAGAAAAGAAGTTGCTCGAAGAATGTGATGATACTACAGAATTCCGGGAAGGCTGAACAAGCAGGCTTGTGTGGAAGCTGGGGGCAGGGCAGAGCTGGAGGATCAAGGGAGGGAAAGAATGATTAAAAGCTTAAGGGGCAAGTGGTCTGCGCAGGACCTCCTCCTAGCTGGGATCCCAAACATCCACTGTTTGTCCCTTGGCTCTGGAAATGAGTTACTTTGGGTGAATGTTTAATTTACTCAACTTTGCCCATCTTAGAGCAGAAAAGACACAGGGGTCCCTGATAGCTATCTCAGGTTAGTGTGTCCAGTAGAGTAGAGCTTGGGAAACAGTCATTTTCGGTGCTGGGGATTGAACTCTGGACCCTGCATGCGCTCGACAAGGGCTCTATCACTGAGCTACTCTGTGGTTCAATGTACACATATATAAAGTAGGAATACATATAACATCTTTCTCCCTCTCCCTCTGTTTTTTTGTTTGTTTTTTTGAAAGAGAGTCTCACTATGTAACTCAGATTGAATTCCAACTCAACCTGAATTCTTGCCTTAGGCTTTCTGAGCCCGAGGTTTGCGATTACAGGCTTGAACCACCGTCATCGTCTAGAAGAATTTTACAGACAGAGATGGCTCAGCTGGTAAAGGTGTTTTGCCACCAAGCCTGATAACCTGAGTTTGCTTTCTGGAACCCTCGTGGTGGGACCCTGAAAGAGTGTTCTCTGACCTCCACATGCATGGTACATACACACTTGAACATGCATGAATGAATGGTATAAAAGTTAAAATTTACTTTTACTTACTTACTTACTTATTTATTTATTTATTTATTTATTTATTTATTTATTTATTTTATTGTTGTTTGAAACAGGCTCTCTTGTATCCCAGGCTGGCCCCAAACTTGCTATATAGCCAAGGACCGTCCAGTCTAGGTGAAATGCCCACACATTACCATGGCAGGAATCCATTTTCAGGACTGGAGTTTCCTAGGTCAGGGGTCTGGATGAAATCACTGGAGGCATTGCGGAGCTCCATCTCCCCTGGGTGTAGTTATGAGGCCTCTTTCCTAGGCATCAGAAGGAGATAAGATCAAATGGTTTCTGCCACATTGAGCAGAGTGCTACATTCTGAGGCTTCAGCCAGAAGCTCGAACCCACCTAAGGTCTTACGACACTACAAGGATTTTTGGCGGGGGTAGGAGGTGTGCATGGAGGGAAAGGAAGCAATGAAGAAGGGGGAAGTAAGGAAAAGTGAGAGGTACAGGTCAGCCAAGGCTACACAGAGAAACTTTGTCTCAAAGAACAGAGAGAGAGAGAGAGAGAGAGAGAGAGAGAGAGTCACCCATGTACACTGTTAATGACCTAAAGCATCACTGACACCTCCGCCATTACACAGGCAGCAGCTTGCATGAGAAGGCGTGTGAGGAGAAGCGTTGGAGCCGATGAGGCAGCAAGGAGAACAAGCATGGAAACAGCAGCCGGAGGCCCCATCCCATCAAAGCTCTAGAACGTTAGGACCATTCACGCAGCTAGAACGGGAAGGCTATTTGATGCCCTTTGCTGTGTCCTTGTCAACAAGATGACAGCCAGTGTGAGCTTGTACCCTGTGAGGCCAGCTATAGGGTACCAGGACCATTTGTTTTCTATCTGCGTGTGTTTGTCTGTGTGAACCCACACACCTAAGAAAGCCAGAGGATAACATCCAGTGTTTTTCTTGTCTTTCTCCACTTTCTTATTTTGTGGTTGTTTATTTTTGTCTGTTGTTAGATGGAGACTCATGGAGATCACAATGGCCTGGAACTCACAATGTAGCCAAGGGTAACCTAAACTTTTGGTCGTGCCTCAACTCCCTGAGAATTGGGATCACAGGTACAAAACACCCTACCACCTTTTAGGAAGTGCTTAAAATTGAACCTACAGCTTGATGTATACTAGGAAAGTGGTCTATCAACTCAGCCACATCTTGAATTTTATAACTTTATTTTTAAAAGATTTCATTTGGCTGGGCGGTGGTGGCGCACACCTTTAATCCCAGCACTTGGGAGGCAGAGGCAGGCGGATCTCTGTGAGTTCAAGGATAGCCTGGTCTACAAGAGCTAGTTCCAGAACAGGCTCCAAAACTACAGAGAAACCCTGTCTTGAAAAACCTTTAAAAAAAAAAAAAAGATTTCACTTGTTTTTACTGTATGCATCTCGGTGTTCCATCTTCATGTGTATGTCTGCGCCATGTTTGTGCAGTACACTCGGAGGTCAGAACAGGGAGTCAGATCCCTCAGAACTGGAGTTATGAAAGCTTGTGAACTCCCATGAGGGCGCTGGAGACCAAACCCAAGTCCTCTGATAGAGCAGTCAGTGCTCTTAACCACTGAGACATCTCTCCAGCCCCTGCCACTTTGTTGTTTGTTGCTGTGATTTGCTTGTCTGTTTTCTGGAACAGGGTCTCACTTATAGCATTGGCTGGCCTGGAGTTCACCATATAGACCAGAGTAGCCTCAGACTTGCAGAGATCCACCTGTCTCTGCCTCTGCCTCTGCCTCCTTAGCTGCTGCCGTATTATTTGAGGCAGGGTCACTGAGTAATGAATTTTCCAGATCTGCCTGTTTCAAGCCGTCTTCTCACAGAACTGGGGTTAGAGATGCATGCTGGTATGTCTGGCTTTTACAAAGTACTCGTTCTTGCTCAACAAGCACTTGACCAACAGAGCCATCTGCGTCATTATCCCCCCTCCATTTTTTTCAGCCAGATGTTAATCTAGGATTCTACAAAACTCATGTGACAAAGTGCAGCTAAATGTGGAAGAAGGAGAAGCCCTCTGGGTCTGTACAGTTGTCAAGCAGCTCCGGTAAATTGCTGCTTCGGGAATGCTCTTGGCCTGTTGACAACACTTCCACAATTGGGTCAGAGGTGAGAGCGAGCTGCTGCCCTCCAGTGGCTGCTATGGTAACTACATCAGTGGCTGCACTGCTCATGAAGCGCCATCAAGAAACCTACCAGGGCAGGACAGAGCAGGGGAAAGTAGATTTGTACAGCAAAAGAGCTGGTAACATTTCAGGCACTATGGCTAATATGGAGCTACTAGTAATCCCAGCTCAGCGAAAGTTGGAAAAATATGGATTACATGAACTGTAGGTTTTCAATAATTACATACTGCCTTTACAGCCAGAGAAGGTACGTGTAAAAGTGTTCATACTACACTAAAATGAATCACAAAACCTAGACATACAGAATAATTAAACCATATCTAGTGTGGCACACTTGCAATCCCAGCACTTAAGAGGCAGAACCAGGAGAATCGAGAACTGAAGGACAGCCCTGGCTAAACAGTAAATTGGAAGCCAGCCTGAGTTACAGTGAAACCCTGTCTCAAAAACAACATGGAGCGGGAAAGGTGGCTCAGTGTGTGGGGCACTTGTTTCTCTCACAGAGGACCCAGATTCAGTTCCTAGCACCCACATGGTGGGCAACAACCAAGATAACCCCACTTTCAGAGAATCTGATGCCTTCGCAAGGCCTCCACAGTCAGGGCACACATGAAGAGTACAAACATACATGCAGGCAAAACATTCATATGCATAAAGTAAAAATAAACAAATCATTGATTCTTTAAGAAACAATCGAAGGCTGGAGAGATGGCCCAGCGGTTAGGAGCACTGGCTGCTCTTCCAAAGACCTGGGTTCAATTCTCAGCACCCACATGGCAGCTCACAAATATCTGTAACTCCAGCTCCAGGGGACTCAACACCCTCACACAGACACACATGGAGGCAAAACACCAATGCACATAAAATAAAAATAAATCATTTAAAAAAAGAAACAATCAAAAACCAGCAGTATCAAATGTTATATAAAATTTAAATATTTACTTAACTTGGAAGAGGATGTTGAGAAATTGAACTCTATGCCAAAGATAATTGAGCAACTGCTATGGAAAAAAATGGAAGTGCCTCAAAAAATTAAGCATATGGTACAATATTGATACAGCACTTCCACTCCCAAATGCATAACAGCAATTGAGGTCAGGGACTTGACTAGATCATTACAGCTTTTTTTTTTTTTTTTTTTTTTTTTTTGGTTTTTTGAGACAGGGTTTCTCTGTGGCTTTGGAGCCTGTCCTGGAACTAGCTCTTGTAGACCAGGCTGGTCTCGAGCTCACAGAGATCTGCCTGCCTCTGCCTCCCAAGTGCTGGGATTAAAGGCATGCGCCACCACCGCCCGGCACAGCATATTTTTTTTTGTTGGTAACAACCAAAAAATTGAAACAACCCAAATGTCTACTGATAGACGAATGGGTAAACAAAAAAAATGTAAATACATTGAACAGACATTATTCACCTTGAAAAAGAAAAAAAGTCCTTACTCATGCTGCAACGTGAACAGGTGGCCGAGAGTTCTGCGGGGTAGGATGAGGCAGACAAGTTCACGGAGGTAGAGAGCAGAATGGCAGTGGCCAAAGAAGAGGGGGAAGGGAGAATGGCTTCTGTTTGCCAAGTACAGAAACTGTATGCGGTTTCCTTGCTGTTTTATTTCGCTTTTGAACTGGAGATGGAGCCTAGGGTTTCCTGTTTGGTAGGCAGGCACGGTAGCACTGAGCCGTAGCTGGTCCTTTCAGCAGAAATTCTCCTGGGGTTCTCTAGCTGGGTGATTGCCGTGGCCTTACACAATTATCAACGCACGTAGGGCCACTAAAGGCAGACCTTAGTCCCCTGTGCGACAGAGGATGCTCTTAGAGTCCTGATCCTCCTGCCTTCCTCCCCAAGGGTTAGGATTCCAGGAGTGAACCCCACACCTGGTCTGCGTGGAACTCAGGACCTTGCTAGGGCTAGGCAAGCGCTCTGCCGACAACACTACATCTTCAACCCTTTTGTTGTATATTTCTGCCACAATAAAAAACATGACACTGGGTTCTACACAGAACCAGTTGTGCTAGATGGGTGATAAATGCCCGAGCGTGGATGTTTTCAGTTTCTCTGATGATTCGTGAACACAATGGGATTAGAGAACCCTGCCGCTGGGGTTTGTTTTGGTCTGTTTGTTGAGCTGGGTTTTGTAGTAGTCCACTCCGGCCTTTGCCCCACCATCTTCTGCTTCAGCCTCCGGAGAGCTGGAATTACAAGCCTGAGGCTACTACACTCAGCTAGCGTTCTGTTTCCCCCAAACATTAAGATATTAAAGAAGAGCCGGGCGATGGTGGCGCACGCTTTTAATCCCAGCACTTGGGAGGCAGAGGCAGGCGGATCTCTGTGAGTTCGAGACCAGCCTGGTCTACGGAGCTAGTTCCAGGACAGACTCCAAAGCCACAGAGAAACCCTGTCTCGAAAAACCAAAAAAAAAAAAAAAAAAAAAAAAAAAATATTAAAGAAGATGAACCACAAGAGGAAAAAATGGAGGTTGCCAACATTTCTCCCAATTTCATAAATACAAATAACTGCTTCATTGAATAAATTGCTTGAATCCAAATGACCAATAGATTCACACTGATGCTTTCCTAGATTACCCTTTGCTGTTTATTAATTTTCTTCTTTCCCGAAAATGAATTAATCTTTTTACAAAATTTCATTTGGCCTACGTACAGTTCTCCATTAAATTAAGATTTTTAATGAGTGATTAAATACAGATTCTTATCCATCTATATAAACAAGATATATCTTTACTAAAGGCTATGTGCTTTGTTTTATTTTGTTTTGTTTGAATTCCTTATTCTCCTGCCTTTACCATACAAGTACTGGAATTACAGGTGTGTGCCCACATTTAGATGCAAAAGCCAGTCTGGCCTCAAACTTACAGAAATCCTCTTGCCTCTGCTTCCACACCCAGCCCAGAGAACTTTTTAACTCAAGGTTTTATTACTTTAATTATTACAAAATAATTATATTTTATTGATAAAATTATTTTAAGCTAATAAATTTGTAAGCATTAAAGGCAATTAGATTCATCACTTGGGGGATTGAGGCAGGAGGATCTCAAGCTTGAGGCCAGTCTACACCACTCTCTATATATCAAGTTCCAGATAATCCTGAGAAATTGAAGTTGACTCTCTCTCTCTCTCTCTCTCTCTCTCTCTCTCTCTCTCTCTGTGTGTGTGTGTGTGTGTGTGTGTGTGTGTGTGTGTATGTGTGTGTGTGTGTGTATGCATGTGTGCACGCGTGCACACAGAGGATTTAACTCAGTGGTGATAAAGACCTTGCATAGCATATGTAAGGCCCTGGATTTGATCCCTAGCACCATGAAAACTAAAACCAATTAGAAAGTTTTCCATCATGAAAGTGGGAAGTGGCACAGCAAAAGGAAAGTGTAGGTGAGTTTTCCTGGGTCCAGCGTTTCACAAAAAGGAAAGGGCTTTTAAAACTGCTCATTGTCTTGAATTACTGGAGATAGAGCCGGGCTACAAAATCAAGGCTCAACCAAAATAAAGATAAAATAGAAGATATTGGTGAAGGTTTCCTATTTAAAATAATAGGCTTGATGACTATGAGACAAACGGTAGCAGTTTGCCAGCTGGACAGGGTGGCAGAGCTGAAATCCCAGCGCTGGGCGGGTAGAAGCAGGACAGTGAGAGGCTTGAGACCAGCCTCAGCTACCTAAGACCCTGTCACCCCCCCCCAAGTAAGTTGCATTTATAAAACATACATATTATGTGACTCTATTTAATATCAATACATAAATGAATAATGTATCTACAAATGATAAATATTATAAACAATATTAAAATAACAAAAACCAAGGCCATTTAAAGCATCTCCAAAGCTCTCAGTTTCTTCACACGGTATTTTAGGCTCTGCACAATATGGTGCCTTCCTTTCTCTGTACCCTGCCCCAGGCCTGGGCATGTGCTCCCATGGTGTCTTAGCATCCGAAATAGGTCAGCGCTTGCTCCCACGAGGCTCCTGCTGCAGAGAGATGAAATAGCTGCTGAAGAGACCCCTCAGCTGTCACCTCCCCCCAGGAAGCCATGGCAACTCCCCAGGCCCGACAGACACCTCACCATTGGTTCCTTAGAACTGGTGGGTGCACATCTTCAGATCAGTAAAGGAAGAAGAAAAGAAGCAGATTTTAGAGCCTGAGCATTTCCACGGGAGTAGGCCGCCTGCCCAGGAGATTGCCCTGTTTGGAAAAAGCTTTAAAAGCCCTGCTTTATAGCATAAAGACTTGAGCTGTCTGCCTCTCAATAGCACACGTCCTGCATTGGGTCATTATTCTCCCGCCCGGCGCAATCCTCAGTTCAGGGAAGGAAACAGAATATGAATGGAAATGGGACTGTGTTTATTTCTTGCTCAAAGAGTCCTAGCTTCAGAAAGCTCCTTCCTGACCCGAGCATCCTGTTATTCCAGCTAAGCACACTTTACCCTTGTGAAGCTGCCCTTAACTGTGTTTGTTCCTCTTCCCTGGTGATTTATTGCCCACTCTCAGGATGCCTGACCAAGGGATTAAGGCTGTTTTCTCTGTATGAAGTAAGAACGTTAATAGCTCCTACTGCAGAGGTTTTTGTTTGTTTGGGGGGGGGCAGAGGATAATAAGGAATAAAAGGGAATAACATATGCAAAGCAGTTAGCACAGCGTCTAATATTAGGAAGTGACAAATGAATGTGTTAAAAATAATGACAAGCCAGTCAGGCGCAGTCACTTTTGCAGAGATGTTATTGCCCCCGTGAAGACAAGAATACAAGAGAGGGAGTTTGCAGCATGGTGCGGTGAGTCATCTCACAGGGCACACTTGCAGATTTAAGAGCTTATTCTCCTGCCTCACACTTCAGTGTTCTGTCCTTCCTGATTCAGCTGTTCCTTCCCTGTCACCGCACTAACCTACGTGGAATAATAATAATAATAGAATCAGCATACTAATGCAAACTCTGCCCTTATTTGGAAAAGTCTGTGCTCGAAGCTTTTCTTTAAATATTTGTCTTTCAAGTCCTTAGCATTTTGTAACGTTTAGTAGCTTCCCCCAAGTGATGATTTCCAAAATAACTTAACTTTGATCACCACCCTGGCATCTCCTCCTGATATCTGGTATGAGTTCATGGGTGCCAAAATGCAATCCGTTCCCAGCGGAAGAGGTGAGGGTCAAATATTCAGGGTCTGAAGCAGGAAGAGCAGTAGACTAGCAGAAGGCTGCATGTTGCTTAATCCTGAACAACAAAGGAGAAATATTAACTCCAAACCTTGGCTACAGGCCAAGGCTGCTTAGCGATAATCCAGATGGACTCTCAGCTCCCACTGCTTATCCCACCCGCTTCTAACCCTCCTCACTCAGCACATTTTTTCCCTTGTTAAAGGCCAATCTCTTTGAAAATGGAATCTTTACCTGCTTTAAACCGACAGGAGCTCCTGGGAGCTTCCTGGTTAACCTTTGGAGCCAAGTGTCTAGATTGCAGCCAGGTGGTCTTTCCAAGCCTTGGGGGGATAACTGAGAGGAAGATGTAGGGTCTAGGGAGGTCTAGCCATTGTAGATCCACAATGTTTGGGCTACAGAGCCTAAACAAAGAAATGGGGTGGTGCGCGCAAATTTATTACATTTGGGAGTGGTGGGGAGAGGAGGAGAGATAAGGTCTCATTCTGTAGCCCAGGCTGGTCTGGAATTCTCTATGTAGCCCAGAATAATTATCCTCCTGCCTCAGCCTCTGGAGTGCTGTGATTACAGGTGTGAGCTACCTTGCACAACTGGCTCTCAGAGTTATTTCATCTTAAATAAAACAAGGATAAGAGCAACACTGATCCAGATCTATTGGCCTTTTTGCCAACCCTGAGAGGCTTTTGAAGGCTTTTGGTTAGAAACTTAACCCCCAGGAACCTTTCAATTGTTTCTGGTGTTTGAAGTGAGACTAAACACGGCTATAGAGGGAGAGGCACAACAAATCTCTTCCCAAGCAGATGGAACTGGCTTTACCAATGACGTGCTTATCTGGAACAGCCTGCTGTGCTGCTGTGGGGTCAGATTGGTGTGACTCTTTCAGATCTACAAAGCACATATGGAATATCTACTAAACCCCACCCACCAGTCTAAGTAAAGTGTTAAACATTATTGTATTGTTATCAGCTCCTTTAAAATATAGTTTACAATTATTTATCAATGTATTTACACTTACTTTGTGCTGGAGAAATTGTACATATATCACAGTGTGTGTGTGTGTGTGTGTGTGTGTGTGTGTGTGTGTGTGTGTGTGTGTAGGTCAAAGGACGACTTTTGGAAGCCAGTCCTCTCTTTCCACCTTGTGGGTCCCAAGGATTGAACTCGAGTCCTTGGGCTTGGCAGCAAGTGCCTTGCCCACTGAGCCATCCCCTCTTACAGATACAGGGAGGTTATGTCCTTGCTTAATTTTTAATAAATCATTTAAAATTTTATCTGGGCACGAGGTGCTCCTGTATAATTTCTGCATACAAGAGGCTAAGGCAGAAGAATTGAGAGTTCAAAGCCATCTTGCACTAAGGAGACTCTTTCTTGGTTTCTTCTTTGTGTCATTTTCTCCTGTACCCAAATACAAAAGTTTTCTTCATACAAAGAGAATTTTGGAAATATTTAATTTTCCTTGTCCTGTGGATTGTTTTCTGAGATAGGTCCTAATTATGTAGTACTGGTTGTCCTGTAACTTGCTATATAGATCAATCTGGCCTCAAACTCACAGAGACTTGCCTTCTAAGTGCTGGGATTAAAGATGTGTGCCACCACACCCAACTTCCACAGTAATTTTTTCTTTTAATATTCAGGAAACACTTGATGATGACTCATTGTGCACTTACCACGCACCAGACTCTGTTCTAGATCCTAGGGACACACGAGTGTGTCAGACCATTGTACAGTTGGGAAGAGATGGGGGGGAAATGAAGGCCAGTAGGCAGCATGCAATATAACACACACTAAAACACCACATTGCTCAATCCAGAAACAGATTTCCTAGTCTCCTGATCTCCTCTCTGCCGTCAGCACCTTCTATGGTGCTGACCACTCCCTAAAGTAATTTCTTCTCTGAGGAAATCTTTCGGGTGATTAGAGGGCTGAAATCTATAAAGTATTTAAGATTTTTATAAGAAATAAGAGAGTACATGTAAAATGCTTGGTAAACACTTTGTTTAATACATTTAAGCTTTTAAAAAACATTTAGATTTTTAAAACTTACAGATATGAATTGTTTGGCCTGCACGTATGTATGTGCGCCACATGCATGCCTGGTGTCCTTGCATTCAGAAGAGGACATCAGATTGCCTGGAACTGTAGTTACTGATGTCTGTGAGCCACTGTGTGTGTGCTGGGAACCACACCCAGGTCCTCTGTAAGAGCAGTATGAGCTCTTGATCGCCGAACCATCTCTCCAGTCCCACTAAATTCTTAGTCTAAAGCAGTGGTTTGCAACCTGTGAGTCGAGACCCCTTGGGGATCGAGTGACCATTTCACAGGGGTCACCTAAGACCATTGGGGAACACAGATATTTACACTATGACTCATAACAGTAGCAAAATTATAGTTATGAAGAAGCAATGAACTAATTCTATGGTTGGGGGGGGTCCCCACAACATGAGGAACTGTACTGAAGAGTCCGGCATTGAGGAAGTTGAGAACCACTGTAGGTGCTGTGGGTAAGGATTCATTCGCTTTCTCTCCTTTATCATATGTATTTGCATTTGATAAATGGTCTCTTTCCCCCGTCAGTTACCATGGACATCTTTACCTGTGGTGAGAAAAGCAGTATTGATTATGCGAACCCAGGAAGATTGAAAACAGACCCAAGGCCTGTAAGGCAGCTCAGTGTGAAAGCTTGTCCACATGTGTTTGAAACCTGAGCCCACATGGAGGAAGGAGAGAACCAGCTTCTACCAACTGTGATCTATAGGATGCTTCGCTTATGTACACGAAATGCAAATAGTGCTCCAAGAGGCCAGAAGGGGGTGCTGGATCCCCGTGAACAGGAGTTACAGATGGCTGTGAGCCATTATATGAGTGCTGGGAATCAAATCCAGGTCCTCTAGAGGAGAAACAAGAGCTCTTAACCCCTGGGCTATCTCTCCAGCCCCATAAATAATCTACCTATCTATCCATCCATCCATTCATCTATCTATTTATCTATCTATCTATCTATCTATCTATCTATCTATCTATTTTTTTTTTAGATAGGGTTTCTCTGTGTAGCCTTGGCTGTTCTGAAACGTGCTTAGTAGAGCAATTTGGCCTCATATTCTGGGATCTTCCTGCTTCTACCCCCTGAGTGCTGGGATTAAAGGTGTGTGCCACTACGCTAGCCTTCTCCCCCTGAATTTTGATTTAGGATTCCAAAGTCCGTTACCATGACCCATTTAGTTCTTAACAATATGCTGCTGTCTTAGTCATGGTTCTATTGCTGTGAAGAGACACCATAACCAAGGCAACCCTTATAAAAAAAATCATTTAATTGGGAGCTTGCTCACAGTTCCAGAAGTTTAGCTCAATATTATTAAGACATGGAACACGGCAATCAAACATATCACTGGAGCAGCAGCTGAGAGCTACATCCTAATCAGCAGGCACACACACACACACACACACACACACACACACACAGGGAGAGAGAGAGAGAGAGAGAGAACCTGGAATAGACTTTTAAAACCCCAAAGTCCACCCCAGTGATACACTCCCCTCAACAAGATCATACCTACTCCAACAAGGCCACACCTCTTAATTCTTATGATCCCTTCAAACAGTTCCACTCCTTGGTGACCAAGCATTTAAATATTATGGGGGTCAGGGGGTTCTCCTTCAAACCATCACAGCAACATTCTCTTAGGATGAGGTATGTTCAACCTCAACTTCACATATAGGCATATATGTGTCAGCTCATACATCTAAACATCAACTCAGACATACATATTTCGGCTCAAACAAATACACATCAACTTGAACAAAAGTAGAAATAAGAATCCCATTAGGGGGCTGGAGAGATGGCTCAGTGGTTAAGAGCACTGGCTGCTTTTCCAGTGGTCCTGAGTTCAGTTCCCAGCAACCACATGGTGGCTCACAACCATCTGTAGCGAGATCTGGTGCCCTCTTCTGGCCTGCAAGCATACATGCAGACAGAACACTATATATCTAGGCAGTGGTGGCACACACCTTTAATCCCAGCACATGAGAGGCAGGCAGATCTCTGAGTTGGAGGCCAGCCTGGTCTACAGAGGGAGAGCCAAGACAGCCAGGGCTACACAGAGGAACCCTGTCTCAGGAAACAAAAATAAAACTGACAGACAAAAGAGGAGGCTAGTTCAGTGAAACACACACACACACACACACACACACATACCACTCACTGTCTTCCACTGGACGCAAACTGCCTATTGTGTGGGGTTGATGCTGGCTTGAAAGCCCATCTGAATTAAATCTACGGTCTAAATAATTTTCAGCTAGAGGAATTAGGAAATTGTCTCCTGGAGGGCTTAATTATATTCTGCATGGTAGAGCTAATCAGGGCACTGAACTAAACCCTGAGGTAGAAATAACTCTGCTAGGGGAGGAGCTGACACCCTGTTATACTTCCTTTGCTAATTTTCTGACAACCACACCTTTTTCTGACTCTGTTGTGTTTAAAATTACTTTTGAAGAAATTTCCTTGCTGTAGGCGGACAGGTTGAAGATGATAAATTCTCACTTGGTGTACTTTGTTTAACCTTTTCACCAAGTACACCTCCCTACTTCCACAGAGATTAACAAATTTGAAGTTTGCATGCATACATCCTTTGGGGGAGGAGGGGACAAAGCAAAACCTTTGCTGTTGTTTCTGCTGGTCCGGTGAATTAAAAATGAAAATGGCTGTCTTTTCTGTTCTGTGTGTGAACCAGACCCCCAAAGGCATCTCTGGATCATCAGTTGGGTATAACAAGTTAGCACACCTGGTGGGACCAGAGAGGTCGTTCAGTGACTATTGCGTGATGCTCTCGAGGAGAACCTGAGTTCAGTTCCCAGCACCCAGGTTAGGCAGCTCTCGACTGCCTCTGAATGCCAGCTCCAGTGGATGCAAGACCTCTGGTCTCCAGACAGCTGTACTCATGTGTTTCTCCCCCGACACATACACAGAGTTAAAAATAATAGGAATAAATCTTCTTAGAAAAAAATTAACCTGAGCCGGGCGGTGGTGGCGCACGCCTTTAATCCCAGCACTCGGGAGGCAGGTGGATCTCTGAGTTCGAGGCCAGCCTGGTCTACAAGAGCTAGTTCCAGGACAGGCTCTAGAAACTACAGGGAAACCCTGTCTCAAAAAAACCAAAAAAAAAAAAAAATTAACCTGAAGCCGGGCAGTGGGCAGTGGTGGTGCAAGCCTTTAATCCCAGCACTCAGGTGGGCAGAGGCAGGTGGATCGCTGGATTTGAGGCCAGTCTGACCTACAGAGTGAGTTCTAGGGCAACCAGGGCTACTCAGGAAAACCCTGTGTCAACAACAACAGCATCCACACCTGATACAAAATAAAAATAATAAATGCAGCCGGGCGGTGGTGGCGCACGCCTTTAATCCCAGCACTCGGGAGGCAGAGGCAGGTGGATCTCTGAGTTCGAGGCCAGCCTGGTCTACAAGAGCTAGTTCCAGGACAGGCTCTAGAAACTACAGGGAAACCCTGTCTCGAAAAAACCAAAAAAAAATAATAATAATAAATGCATTGCTCTACCATTCTACTTTAAAAATACGTGACTCTATGTGTATTGTATGTGTGTCTATATACGTACTATGTAAGTGTATAATGTATATGTGTATAATAACATATACACAGTATATATGTGAATTTACACATTACATTATAAACTCCATGTCCCCACATAGTCACCAGCCCCTAGTGCACAAAAGTTGCGGCATGTGGCGTGAAAGATTTCTGAGTTCCACTTCTCTCCGCGCTGTCTAGAAGCTTCCCTCACCCCTGCGTTACTTCCAGCATTGCACACTTCCTTCTCGTGCTGCCAGTTTCTGCTCTTTTGTTAAAGATTCATCACCAGCTATGGTTTTACAGCAGGAGCCTCCCTCAGGATGGAGCTGGCTCCTATGCCTGCTAAGAACTAACCTAGGAGTGATGGGAAGATGATTATAATCCTTGTCAGAGAGCAAGCATATGGGTTTCTGATGAGCATCCTGCCAACTGGGACCCTCACTAACCCTTCCCATCCGCCAACAGCCGGTTGACTCAGCACCCAGATTCCTCATAGTTGAGAGAACGAGAGTCCAATCTCACACGTATTTCTCCATATTTGAGAGGTTTCTGAGTCAATTTGAAGGGTTTCTGAAGCTTGGTTTCCGTGAGGTTTACACCAGTGTGTTTTCTCATCTCTAGACGGGGAAACTACCTTATTTATTTATTTATTTATTTATTTATTACCACATCCTTTAATCTGGCTGACTCAATGAGGTCACTACACACAGAGAGAAAGAAATGAGGCCATTTTAAACACATATGGCCTCATAAACACACACACACACACACACACACACACACACACACACACATCATGAAGGCATTGGGCTTTCCTGTAGTGTGTATTTTCGATGGTTCTACCCCAACTGTACATAGCATGTCTAAAAGAGGAATAGCACTGTTAATTAGGCGGAAGCCAGAGGCATTTGGTGCATATTGTTAAGCATAAGGTCCCGGGTGATCCAATTAAGATCTCTATCATTACAAATTGGCTTTCCAGGTACTTTTTTAAAAAACCTCATTGGCCGCTCTGTTTCTCTTGGAATATATGCCAGGTGGCATCTAGGTATTTTAGGACATAATTTTCTGTTGGGGGCATCTCTGAGTACAGGGAAATCAGAGGCAAATTTGAATGTTTCTCATAACGTCTGTTTCAAACATTTGAAAGCATAGAGCAATTTGCCTCTTTTATAAACAGTAGAGGGATAAAAATCCATCTTCTCTGAATCCTATTATATAGCATTCTATTATCTTTGAAGCTTAAATAAATCAATAAACACAATAAGCACATTGTGTATTTTCTGGTTACACAATGCAGAGAGGAGACAGATGGTGATATTATAATTAAACAGCGTTTCCAACGTCCAGAACATTGGAAGCAGAGAGAAAAATGAATTGAAAATCCAGTTGCTGTTGCGGCTGGGGCCCCCATTCACAGATCCAGGACCTAATTAACAGAGACAATCAATTAGGCAGCTGGCGCTGTATCCATCAGCCCTTCTGCTCCTATGGAAGCATTCAATATAACCAGCTAAGCTTTCAAGTTAAATTCTAAACCGAAGAATTGTAGAAAGGAAGCGTACATTGACACTGCCGTTTCTTCCAGCTGTTCCAAGCTGGCCCAACTCCCACTGCTCCTCCAAGGTAAATCTGCACAGCTATAGTTCAGGAAGACCTGCATTCCACGAATTTTTCCTCCAGCATATGTCTGTAAAAGCTCCAAGATGACCAATCTCCCTGAAATAGACCCAGGAGCGATTTGGTATTTGTAGACCAAAATGAGTCAGCTACAGACGCTCTCACACAGCAAACTGTTCAAAGAGGGATGAACACTGGAGCCCAGTAAAGCATTTTGACTCTGAAAAAAAACAGATTGCAGCACTATTTTCCCTGCAACTGCTTCGACAGAACCTAGAAATCAAATTTGACCGAGTATTGGTTCCATAGACTTTGTGAAAATACTATGAATATCATCAATAAGTTTCATAATGCAATTTAGAAGGTGACCTAATAAGATTACCATTTTCTTTTTTCTTGAGTAGGCAGTGTCATGCTTATTAATAAGAAAAACACTTCACCCACTTGTTCAGGATAAAAGCAGGCTCCAACGCCTCCAGGAACTGTGCTCTCGGGCTTATTGCTAAGTTGGTTGTTTAGGAATGAAAACTGTGGTGATGGTTGTAACTCTGAAATCCCAACACTTGGGAGGTAGAGGTAGAAAGCTCATCCTCAGCCACACTGGGTGAGTTCAAGACCAGCCTGGATGACACGAGACCCCCTTTCAGAATAACAAAAACAATAAAGAAATTTTAAAAATATGTGTTTTTCCTTGGCCCACGGTAGGAAAAAAATGTCAGCCATAATCCAAATATAAACTCCCACTGTGGTTGACTGCTGAGACACAGGGGCAGAACCAGCCTAAAACCCAGCTGCTGGGATTGAGTCCGACGCTCGTCTCTCTCCTTTTGTCTCTGTCTGTGATTTGGGAGGACGGATATCCTGAAGACTGACTCGCTCGGCTTGACTCCCTTGCTCGGCCCCTGTCATGGAGGGGAACGGACCAGTCATGGCAGAGTAAGAAAAGATGATACAATTCTTGTCCTGGTTTGCTGTCACCTCTGAGACCACGTGCCTAGATGGATGGTGGTCCCTCTTCCCAGCATTGGGTTTTCCTGGACTCTGCCCGTTCAGTCCTTTGTGCCCCTCCCAGTACCTTCCACATACAATGACTCCCTGCTTTTGCCAGTTGGCATCTGAACATCTTCTGCTCGTTTTCTTAACTCAGCCCATCCCACACTTAATACTCTTCTCAAACAAATTCTCTATGTGCATCTTCTGAGCAGAACCCAGTCACCAAGCCCTGGCATCGAAGGGAGAAGAGGCGCACGCACCTTTCCTGGGAGGAGAGGTCCTCAGCCGATCTGCGGGCAACCTCGCCCGCTACGTCCAGATACTAATAGTGCCTCGTGTATGCCATTCATCCTGAATATAAGATTGAATTCCTGCCCCCAAGGAATTTCCTTTCCTAGTTGAGGAGACAAACAAGGGTACAAATGTGTAGACAAGGTAGCCATTTGCTCTGGAAAGTATTGTACAGAAATAAGCCAAGGGTCCTGATGGGGATTCGCTGATGGAAGAGGGCAGTGCTGAATAGGATTGGTCAGAATTTTTTTTCCCCTTAGACAGAGTTTCTCTCTGTAGCGTTGGAGTCTGTCCTGGAACTCACTCTATAGACCAGGGTGGCCTCGAACTCAGAGATCTGCCTACCTCTGCCTCCTGAATGCAGGCATGCGCTATTACCGCCTGGCTCAGAGGTCATTTTGAGAGGTTGGCACTTAACTGAGACCTCAAGGGTGAGAAGGAAATGACCCCCACAAGCTGGCAAAATCGCGAATGGGTTCCAGGAAGAGTGGAGAGTGAAAAAGCCTGGAAATGATCAAAGAGCATTGTGGGAAAAGCAGGACCTGTGGCAACTTTTTTGACTTTGGAGGAAACTGAAGCCAGGCAATTTCAAGCCTAATAGAGGGCAGTCAAGGGGTGGGGGTGAGATGAGGCTGGCTGAGAAATTGGAGTAGAGGATTTTATTCCATACATAAGGGGAAGCTAAAAAGAATTTTTAAAGAGAACAGTTTTATAATTATTATTCCTTTTATTTCTTTTCCCTTTAATCTATTTTAAAAGACTCATTTCTCTCTCTCTCTCTCTCTCTCTCTCTCTCTCTCTCTCTCTCTCTCTGTGTGTGTGTGTGTGTGTGTGTGTGTGTGTGTGTGTGTGTGTGTGTGAATGCCATGTGTGTGGGTGTTCCTTCAGAAGCCACATGAGGATGTTGGATCTCCCTGGATCAGCTACAGGCACTCGGGTCCTCTGGAAGAGCAGACAGCAGTCCTAACCACTGAGCAATCTCTCTAGCCCCTGGTCTATCCTTTGAAAAGATTACTGTGGTTTCTCGATGAAGAAGGGAAAGGAGAGAGGAGCCTAGACTAACCCAGGAAGCCAGGTTCAGCTATAGATGTGCAGCCAGGTGTGGGCTCTAGACGTGCACCCCCGGCACCAGATGGGTAGAGACAAATCTCAAGATTGAGGCCAACTCAATCAACTCTGTCTCAAAGGACCAAGAGAAGGCTGGTGAGACTTCTCAGTGGTTAGAGCACTTGTACTTGCAGAGAACCTGCGTTCATTCACCCACCCCACAGGATGGCTCGCAATTGTCCACATCTGCAGCTCTAGAAAAATCTGACAATCTTTGCTCAGAAATACACAAGAGCAAAACACTCATACCAGGAAACAAAATAAGTCATCTAAAAAAAACCCAAAGTAACAAAAATAGAGGCAGAAGGCAGCTACACTTTCATTGAAAGTGGTAGGTGGAACTGAAGAAGAAGAAAAACATGTCTGTTCTAGTTAGGACTCGATAAGGATTGCAATGGAAAGAGGCAAGGGGGAGCGGCAAATAAGAATGGCTCCCATTGGATGGGAGACTAGCTGCTTGGTGCACCTGTTTATGGAGAGGAGGAAGAGGAGGGAAGAAGGAGGAGGGGACAATTGCTGAGAAGACCTGGAGAGCCAAGGGGAATGCCCAGGAGGCAGATGGGGACAGGAGCCCAAGGCTAAAGGACAGGTTTTGGCTGCCGAAACTATTTTCCAGTCTCTTAGTGCTCAAACAGGGTTGGCTCAGGAGGATCTTGGACATATTGACCAGAACTCTACTTGGGTTTAGATGTGAAACCCTGTTTAGATGTGAGCACACATCCCTACACTTTGCTTTCTTTTACTTGACACAAGACGTGAGGATCCTAGTTCCTTGACCATCAGAATTTTGTCTCTAGACTGCCAATTTCAATACGACTTAATGATCTAATTGAAGAACGGCCTCCAGAATCCAGTGTGGCTGACGTATAAAAATGTCCTTACAGGGAGCTATGTGCCAATAGAGAAGACGTTAGAGAGAAGATTCCAAGGCTTTCTGCTCTGGTTGTCATGGTGACAGTGGCCCGAACTCTGGAGGTGGTGAGGAGAAGGAGAGAGGAGAGGGAAAAAACCCTCTAAACTGTGGTGGTTGTTAGTTAGTCTTTGGAAAACAATGAAAGATGATATATGTAAGCCACATAGAGTAAAGGTCCTGTTCATCCATGGCAGTTACAGAAATATACTATTTGTAAGTGGACAAATTATTCTCTCTAAGGATTTACAAAAGCCTTGTCTGACTCAGGGGCTGGAAGAACATCACAAATCTATTTTATCCTTTGTGCCCAAAGGATTGCCTGGGGCTCTGGTTAACTGAATGAGTAACTGAGGTTTCAAAAGGTGAGCCCCTACACTAGTTATCCTGTATGGTTGTGAAGTTGAGAGATGGTACATAGATCTGTTGACTCAATGTTTTATCTTACGTCAAAATCATGTGTGTATTGTGGCCGGCGGTTACAGAAGGACAAGCTTTAAAGATGAACTAATGAATCCAGGCGTGGAGATGCCCATCTTTGGTCCCAGCACTCCAGTACGTGGAGGCAGACACAGGCAGATTTCTGTGAGTCAACCCGGTCTACATAGTGAGATCCTGATCCCCCACCCCCACCCAAAATAAAGACTAACCCCAAAGACCAAGTCAGACTCATGTCTATGCTCCGGGTACTCCAGTGCTGACAGGGAAAATGCCAGCCTAGGATACTGAGACATCTAAAACAAACAAAACAACAACAATTCAACAAAACAAAAGAAAACAAACGAAGTTAAGTGTGGCTGCACACACCTGTAACCCCAGCGCCGGGAAGGTCAAGGTATGAAGGTGAAGGGGTCAAGGTCATCCCTAGCTGTGTAGTAGGTTTGAGGCCAGTGTAGGCTACCAGAGATCCTGGTTCAAAACAAAATATAATACCCCACATTAAACAGCAGTCAGTGAACCCCAATAAAGCAACTGAACAAAGGAAATCCCACCCCCCAGGGGCCAGTAAGGTGGCTCAGCTGGTAAAGAGCTTGCTGCCAAGTCTAGAGACTTGAGCTGCATCCTCGGAACCCACAAGCTAGGAGAGAATAAACTGCTGCGTGCTGTCCTCTGCCCTCCACGTGTGCCATGCGTACCCTCAAGCATCCTCCATATAACTATAAAATTTAAAAATAAAATACAAAAAAAATACAAAAAGATATACTCAGAAGTTTCATTCTTTGGGGTTGATGCTAAGATTTTTTTTTAATGTGTGTGCATACATGTGGAGGCCAAGGGTTAGCTAGAATATCTTCCTCAATTGCTCTTCACCTTTCTTTTTGTTTTGTTTTGAGACAGGGTAGGGCCTCTTTCCCTGCTGTCCTAGAACTCTCTATGCAGACCAGGTTGGCCTGAACCTACAGAGATCCACATACATCTGCCTATGGAGTGCTGAAATCAAAGGCATATTATTTGTTTATTTGTTTGTTTTTGAGACAGGGTCTGACTTTGTAGGTCCAGCTGTCCTAGAACGCACTTGTTGACCAGGCTGGCCTAGAACTCACAAAATCCATATGTCTTGCTTGCTTCTTGAGGCAGAAACTCATATCTCCCAGGCTGGCCTAAAATCCACTATGCAGCTGAGATTGGCCTTGAACTCCTGATTTTCTTGCCTCCACCTCCCAGCTGCTGGGATTGTGAACATGTGCCATGATATCCCAGCTTGAATTCGATTTTTAAAATTAAATATTATCCTTAAATGGAGATAAAATGAAGTTGTAGAAGTCAAGAAAGGAAATTATATGATAAAGAAGGTAGACAAAACTGAGGAAGGAGCTCAGGAGGCCTCACCTCCACTTAAGGAGCTATTGGAGTTAATGTTGCTAGGGAAAGGAGAAACGTTTTCTTCAGTGGTGTGACCACAAGCAAGGGGCTCCTGGGGCTGTAATTAGTCCCTCACCCAGGCCCCTGTAAGCAGCCTTGATGGAGTCCATTGGGTCCTACATAAACATAGACCCAGAACCGGGCGGTGGTGGCGCACGCCTTTAATCCCAGCACTCGGGAGGCAGAGGCAGGCGGATCTCTGTGAGTTCGAGACCAGCCTGGTCTACAAGAGCTAGTTCCAGGACAGGCTCCAAAGCTACAGAGAAACCCTGTCTCGAAAAACCAAAATAAATAAATAAATAAATAAACAAACAAACAAACATAGACCCAGAAACAGAGGAGGGTTAGGTGCAGGAAGAGAGGGGCTTGAATTTGATAAAAATTGATTGTGTTTATGTGGGGCTAAGAATGTTCACTGCTCTTTCAGAAGAACTGTGTTGGTTCCCAGTGCCCAGGTCAGGTGGTTCACAACTATCTGTAACTTCGGGGGACCTGATGTCTTCTTCTGGTCTCCGTGAGTAACTGCACTCACATGCAGACACACACACACACACACACACACACACACACACACACACACTTTTATAGTATACATGCATTCTGTATATTTTGAAAATGCCAGAATGAGACTCATTATTATATGTTAAATAACATATGCTGGTAAAATTGGTTTTTAAGATTTATTTATTTGTATTTTATGAATGTTTTGCCTGCATGTGTATCTGTGTACCATGTGAGTGCCTGGTACTTACCAAGGTCAGAAAAAAGGGACAGATACCTGTGATTGGAGACACAGAAATTTGAAAGTTGCCATGTGGGTGCTGGGAACAGAACCCAGGTCCTCTGGAAGAGCAGGCCAGTGCTCTTGACTAATGATCCTATCTCCAGCACTTGGTAAATTCTAAAAGAAAATGTTTTATAAAAGAATATAGCTGGGCGGTGGTGGCGCACGCCTTTAATCCCAGCACTCAGGAGGCAGAGGCAGGCGGATCTCTGTGAGTTCGAGACCAGCCTGGACTACAAGAGCTAGTGCCAGGACAGGCTCCAAAGATACAGAGAAACTGTGTCTCGAAAAAGACAAAACAAAGAAACAAACAAACAAACAAAAAGAATATAAAAGCTGGGTGTGGTGACACACACCTGTAATCCCTGCACTCAGTAGGCAGAGGCAGGTAGATCTCTGGTATTAGAGGCTAGATTGGTCTACATTCTGAGTTTCAGGACAGCCCGTTACATAATGAGATCCTGTCTCAAGACAAAAAGCAAATAAACAAAGAATATAAATAAAAGTGAGTCCTTGTCAACCCTAAAAAGCAAGAGACTTGAGGACTTTGAATTTTTCAGGAGAATATAACATATCTGGTACTTACAAATACTGAGACATTTGAAAGGAAAATCCCCAGTGCTGAAGACCCTTGGATGGTGACAACAGTTATGATCTCCAAAGGCAAGACCCTTTATTCGGGAGCCAAATATGACTGACCATGGCCAGCAGAACACAGATTTGGATTTCGTTAAATTTCATGTTCCAACATTATAGCAATTTCATGTAGTTGGCATAGCAACAGAACAATGAAAGCTTCAATCAACATGCTTCTCAAATACGCTGGGGAAACATCCAGGGGGTAGGTTTAGTGAGACAGGGAAACTTCTACCATAGGCCTTAGGTGCTAACAACTTTCTGAGCCTTTGGATAGGTGAAGCTGGGGGGGGGGGGCCTCTGTTGCTACATTTCAGAAATATTTCCCTAATTGTCTGGAGATGTTAAGTCACACAAAGGAGGGGAATGGATGATCAGTCAAAAGCTAAGCAGGCTGTAGGCTCGCATACTGTACAGTGGCGCGCGGACTGTGCCGAGAGCAACGCAGGCACACTCTTCCACCTTGACAGCCACACTCTTGCTGCAACTCTCACTGTGCCTCCTCCTTACCTTCCAGTCACGCCTCGTGTTCCCAGAGAGAGCCTGTGCCCCTCCTCAGGATCTTTCCCCTTTGATCACCATCTACGGTCATAGGTATAGGTGTAGCCGGCAGCCTGTTTCGTTGATCTCAATTTGGCATCTTGTTTAATCACTTATTACCTTACTCCCCCACGGGAATAAGAGTCCTAGGCTGCTGGCAGCCCCGGCAGTTCCAGCAGAAACATGCAACCAATACTTGCTTAGTGACTTGACTGTGGTAAAGAAGGCAGTGCGACTGGAGAAGGTGTACCACAGGAAGCAGGCTGACCTTAAGCTCACAAAAATCCACGTGCCATAGCCTCCCAGATGCTTGTTTGTTTTTTGAGACAGAAACTCCTGTAGCCCAAGCTGGCCTTAGATTCACTACTAGCTGAGGCTGGCCTTGAACTCCACCTCCCAACTGCTGAGATTGTAAGCATGTGCCATGACATCCCAGCTTGAATTAGATTTTTTAAATTAAATAATATTCCTAATCCAGACAGTGGTGGTGCATACCTTTAATCCCAACACTCGGAAGGCAGAGGCAGGCAGATATTTGTGAGTTCAAGACCATCCTGGTCTACATAGCTAGTTCCAAGACAGCCAGGGCCACACAGAGAAACCCTGTCTCAAAAGACAAAAAAAAAAAAAAAAAAAAAAAAATCTGACCTATTATCACAGAAATTGTCATCTTGTCTAACTCAGCAATAGGTTTTACCAACTACTTGACTCATACATTTGGGGAAAATAAGTAATTTTTTTAAATCTCTTGCTCTTTCTTGATGAGAATAGCAACTTTTCCGACCTGCTTTAAAAAGTAAAATGTTCTCTGAACAGCCTATTTCAGGCTGAGAAATTCCTCTTGTGGAATCTGAAATCTCTTTTGAAAAGCTATGTTTTATCATCTCCCCAAAGCAGAGTGATTTTAAGGAGCCAGAGCGTCTCCAGGGAGTGGTATATGCTGGATAGTGTTTACACCACAGAGCATTTCACATCCTCTCCTAATAAAACAACATGCCCCAGTGGCATTTGGAGGAAGTATTTCTTTCCTTCTTCCAACCTATGCATTTTTATTATTAAATCTCATTGTAAACATAATGAATTTTATTATGATATCTTTGTACATCTGTATCATTGCACTTGATGCAAAATGAATGCATTTTATTATATGTGCATCGTTGTATTCAGCTGGAAGCTCCCCTTGACCTCCCTCCCCCCATTCCAAACTCCACCCATCTCAGAAAGCTCACCAAGCATTGGTGCCTCCCCCTGAGCTGCTCAAGGCCTGGTCTACAGGGTATTTAAGCTCTGGTCCCCAGACCTGCCCTGTGATTACTCCTCCTCCCTCCCCCACCTCACTCTGAGAGCTTGAGAGTCACCCAGTGACACTTTGTTCATTAAACCTGGTCTTTTAGATTCAGCTTGATCTTGCTTATTGTATCAGTGGAGAAACCTACTAGCAGGAAGCCAGAAATACTTAGCACATTGAACTCAACCTATGCATTTTGTTGAATATGTGTTTTGTGTACATTTGTGTATATGCTCTTGTGTGCTGTGGTTGAAAATGGAGGTCAGAAGACAACTTCCAAGAGACGTTCTCTCCTCTCATGCAGGCCCTGGGGACCAAGCTATGATCTTCAGACTTGGTAGTAAGCTCTTTTACCTGCTAAACCTTCTCACTGGCCCAGAAATCCTTTAGTTTTCTTGCCCTTCCAAAATTTCTTTCTGCAGATATAAACAAATACCAATCGATTTCTATTTCTCCTCCTCTTTCTAGACAAAGGGAAGTAAGTTTGTATTACTCTGTTCCACATGAGTTTTTAGTTTTTTAAAGATGTATTCATCTTAGTTTATGTGTGTGTGTGTGTGTGTGTGTGTGTGTGTGTGTGTGTGTGTATTTCGCCTCTATGTCTGTGCATCATGTGTGTGCCTGGTGCCCTTGGAGGTCACAATGCATCAGATCGTTGTGACTCACCACGCAGTTGCTGAGAACCAAACATGTCCTCTGCAAGAGAATAAGCATTCTTAACCTCTTAGCCAGCTCTCCAGTCCCATTTCACCGGCATTTCCTTTCTTAGTCTGTTTATCCTGAGTACCCTTGCCTGCATTTCTATAGGGCTTTGATTATTTCAGGGACTCAGAACCTTATTTAGTCCATCTGATCCCTTCTCTGTTCTGTTACCCTGGAGGCATCTAAGTTTAATGCTTGCTGGGGAAACCTATTTCATCAGCATTAGAGAATTCAAATCAGAATCCAAAATGTGAGGCTTACTTTAAACTTAGAGAGAAACAAACACATCTAGAAAGGTCAGTCTGAAGGACACTGACAACAGATGACTGGCTGTGGGGAGGTAGCTATGAGCACAGAAAACTTAAGGAATCTGAATCTTTAGAGCAAAAAGATTGTAACAAGATCTGAGTATACTTTCAGGTGACACATGGCCTTTTATTTTTTTTTCCTTAAGATTTGTTTATTTTTATTTTATGGTCATTGGTGTTTTACCAATGTTTCTTTCTGGGTTTTTGTTTTGTTTTTTGAAACAGGGTTTCTCTAGCTTTGGTGCCTGTCCTGGAACTAGCTCTTGTAGACCAGAACTGGTCTTGAACTCACAGAGATCCGCCTGTGAGTGCTGGGATTAAAAGTGTGTGCCACCACCTCTCGGCTTGCCAATGTTTCTTAAGGTTTGTCAGTGTGAGGGTCCCAGATCCCTTGGAACAGGAGTGACAGATAGCCATGAGCAGCCAGTGCTCTTAACCGCTGAGCCAGTTCTCCAGCTTGGACATATGATCTTGAATATGTGTCAAATTCAGTCTCCTTGGTTGAGCAAAGGCATTTTGAAATATATGTGTATGTGCCCCAGTGAATGTGTGGGCACCAGGTGGGCACAGGAGCCCATGGGGATTAAAGGAGCTCACTGGATATCCTGGAACTGGAGTTACAGGCAGTTATGAGCAGCCACGTGGGTGCTGGGAACTGTATCTTGCAAGAGCAGTAAGGAAGCCTCCTTAACTGCTAAGCCTCTCTCTCTTTTTAAGACAGTCTCAAGCAGCCCAGGTCGACTTTGAACTTTCTATAGAGCCACGGGTGGTCTTAACTTTCTGATCCTTCTGCCCTCACATCTGAAGTACTCAGAGACAGGTGTAAGGTACCATCCTGAGATCCTTGCTGGCAGATGAGGTGGCTCACATCTACACCCTCAGACTTGGGAGGCCGAGTCTGGAGGATCATTGAGTTTGAGGCCTGCTTGGGTGATATGGTGAGACTCTGTCAACAATAACAACAACAAAAAAAACCTAAAACAGCCAGATGTGATAGCATGTGCTTTTAATCTCAGCACTCAAGAGGCAGAGACAGATGGAGCTCTGTGAGTTCGAGGCCAGCCTGGTCTACATAGCGGGTTCCAGGCCAGTCAGAGCTACATAGTAAGACCCTGTATTTAAAAATAATAGTAATTCGTCAGGCAGTGGTGGCGCACGCCTTTAATTCCAGCACTTGGGAGGCAGAGGCAGGCGGATCTGTATGAGTTTGAGGCCAGCCTCATCTACAAGAGATAGTTCCAGGATAGGCTCCAAATACACAGAGAAACCCTGTCTCGAAAAGCCAAATAATAATAATAATAACTCACTAAAGTAATATGCAGATCCACATGATCTTAAAGCCAACAAATAGTATACTAACCCTTCCGATTAGCAGTAGCTTGAACAGGCCTGGCCCCCTCTGCACTCTGACGTGGTGCCCTTAGACAATTTGCCTGAAGCAACAGAAAAGAACATTTTAAAATGGAACCTACACACAGTGGCTTTTCTAAAATTAATTTTCTAAAAAAAAAATCACATTCAACCTTCATTATGAAAGAAAATGTCTAAAAATATGAACCTCAGTGAAACAAAGTCTTGAAAAGAAAGGCAGCTAGAGGGGCGTTAACATCGCTGCAGAGAGGCCTGCTAGTTCAGTTCATCCTGCTAGGTTTTCTTGATCCTATTCCGCACTCGGATGAACCAAAGCTGGAGCTTGGCGCATACTGGCTCCTGTTTACAGGTGAATGAAGGAACCAGTCAATGTCCCTGGAATTCGTCCGCCATTTTACAAAACCCAGCCGCAGACCCGCACCTGCACGTGGTAACTTAGTTCATGTGGTAACTAGGTTCACGTGGTAATTTGGTTCACGTGGTAACTAGGTTCACGTGGGTATGCAGGCTCGGGATTCTTAGCTGCACTTCAGAGGGAAAGCTATTTCAAGAGCATTACTGCCAGGTCTTTTACTTTTAAAAATCCCATTTCCTTCCCTTACGTTACAAAACTGCAGGAACAGACCCAGTGGAAGTTCATGTCTTCTCTGGATTGGTTAGATTCCAAATGAGTTACATAAGCACATTTCCTTCAGTTATTTTTTAATGTGTGTGTGGGTGAAGCTGTGGGGAGATGTATTTTTATTTATTTAGTGTGTGCATGTGTGTGTGTGTATGGATGCAGATACATGAAAATGTATGAACCCCGAAGGCCTGAGATCAACAATGGGTGTCTTTTTCTATTGCGTTCCACCTTAAATTTGATACAGGGTCTCTCACTGAACCTGGAGCTCACAGTCTGACTGAACTGGTTGGCCTGGCTGCAGCAGGCTTTTTGGTGGATGCTCATGTTCATCCAGCAAGTACTGTACCCACCGAGCATCTCCCGAGCCCCCATTTCCAGCTTTCTGGTTTCGCGCAGTTCTGCATCAAAGTGAGTGAGTTAGACAGCCTCTCCTTTCCTCCTTTAGGAAAATCAGTGTTCGGGCCAACGAAGGCGGTGCACACGGTGCACACGGTGCTCACGGTGGAATCCCAGCACTCCGGGGCTGAGACAAGGAGGGTCTTGGTGAAGGCCAGCCTGAGCTACACAGTAAGAACTTGTCTCAAAATTATTTTCTTTAAAAAAATATATCCTTAAAAAGTTGTATTTATTGCTTGCTTTTCTTTTGATCTTGAAAATTCAAATGATCACAGGGCTGGAGAAAGCTCAGCATTTGAGAGCACATACTGGCCTTGAAGAGGACCCTAAATCTGTTCCCAGCACCCATGCTGGGCAGCTTACAACTATCTGTAACTTGAGCTTCAGGGGACCCCGTACCGTCTTGGGGCCTCCCTGGGCACCTCTCCTCACATGCGCACTCCACACACACACACACACACACACACACACGCTCATAATTAAAAATAAAAATAAATCTTAAAAAAAAAACCAACGGTCAAGTCTGAAGCTGTAATCTCAGCCCTTGGGAAGCAAGGCAGGAAGACCTGAGTTCCAGGACAGCCTAGGCGCATGGGAGGTCTTCCTCACACCCTGACCCACTCCCGAGAAGGATAAGTAAATTATAATTCATATTAGAGTGGTCAAGGGGTCGTGTGAAAAATATTTTTAGATTTTTAAGCAAACATAATTGCTGCTTGTGTTTTTCCAGCTACAGTCTCCAAGGGGGAAAAAATGAAAATTCAAAACAGACATTCTCTGGGGGACAGGGGTCATAAAAATGTACTGCAGGGAGCAGGCATGGTATCAAACACCTTTGATCTCAACATTCTAGAGTCAGAGGCAGGTGGATCTCTGTGAGTTCAAGGCCAGCCTGGTCTACATAGTGAGTTCTAAGACAGTCAGGGCTACATGGAGAGACCCTGTCCGTTCCATCAAAAGAAAAATGTACTTTAGGGATCATTTGCATAGAACCTGGGTTTGGTTCCCAGGACCCACGTGGTAGCTGAGGAACCTCTCGAGGGACCCACACTCTCTTCTAACCTTCCGCAGCTTACCCACCTCTGCAGTGCACAGACATACACTTAGGCACACATGTAAAAAAGAAAATAATGGGCTGACAGCTGGGGAACCTGCATAGGACCACACTAGACCCTCTGAATACGGGTGACAGTTGTGTGGTTTGGGCAGACTGTGGAGCCGCTCGCTGTGAAATCAGTATTTATCCCTAGTGCATGACCTGGCATTGGAGCCCATTCCCGATGGAGGGATATTTTGCTCAGGCTAGGTTGGGGGTGGGGAGGGGCCTTGGTTCTGCCTCAAGATAAGTGACAGATTTTGTTGACTCCCATGGGAGGCTTCATCCTCTCTGAGGAATGGATGGGGGGCTGGAGATGGGGGGAGTGGGAGGAGGAGGGGGAGAGGGAACTGGGATTGGTATGTAAAATAAAAAGATTGTTTAAAAAATAGTAAATATTGTGTTTTTAATTTTTAAATTAAATATAACTTAAATAAGATTGTTTTATTAAAAAATCAAATATTTTATTAGGGAGTAGATGACTCAGAGAGTAATGTTCATGCTTTGAGAAGCCTAGTGACCCGAGTGGGATTCCTGGAACCCACAGAAGGGTGGAAGGAGAGAACGGACCCTACAGAGTTGCCTTTTGGCCTCCACATGTGCACTGTGTAATGCCTGCCCCTCCTATATCCACGCCACAAAAGAACAGGAATGAAAATAATGATAGTGAAATTTAAAAATTTATACTATAATCAGGTATACTGGCTTGTGCCTGTAATCCCAGCACTGAGGCAGGAGGATAATTACAAGTTCAAATCTAGCCGGAGCTACACAACAAGATCATCCCCAACAACAATGAGAAAAGGAAGAAAGGAGAGGAGAAAAGGGAAATGCATTGCTATTTCTGAACAGAGTCGCCTTGATAATTCAGCATTCACTGCATCCTCTTTCTTGTCCTGAAAAATGAAATATTGTCCACTGTGTTGGTGATGTCAGGAACACATTCCAGAAGCTGGGCTCTTAGGAACAATTATGGAACATACTTTATTCTAAAATATATGCGGTTTTAATTAAAGTAGATGTCTTAACACTATTGTCAAATTCAATGCCTTTTGTTTGGGGTGCAATAAAACAATCTGAGGCTATATATCTTGGAACTGAAACTTTTGTTCTATCAAGGTACATTTTGCAAGGGCTAATTTACCATTAGACCTGTTCCAGTCATAAATGTGTATACTCAGAGTGCAATTTAGCTCATAGACTAGCAGTAAAATAAGCTGGGATCCAATTAAAAGTCAATAGGTTATGCCAAAGCATCGGTTAATTTTCACCCCGGGGCAAGCACCATTTCTACACTAATAGTCCCACTGACAGACTTTACTGTTAAGGTTCTGTTTCTTCACTAACAAACCACATGTGAAGGAAAAAGAGCATTCTTGGCACAGTATGTTATACAACAGGGGTCTAATCACTCACATGCGCTCTGACATTTAACAAAGCCTACATTGTCCTCCAAAGGTGGCATGGAGTGGCTTAGGTTCTAAAGGTTAAACAACAGAAAAAGACGTTTACAGTTTAAATAGACTGGGATATGTAGCCAAGGAACAATGGAGACCGTCCTAGTTTGTGGCTTTTGAGAATGTAATAAACACATGTCCTTCAAGGGTGCGTCACCAATCAAAAAAATTTAATAATAATAAAAAGTTCTGTGGGGCAGTGGTGGTGCACACCTGTAATCCCAGCAGTTGGAAGGCAGAGACAGGTGGATCCCTTAGTTCTAAGTTCAGGGCCAGCCTGGTCTACAGGGTGAGTTCCAGGACAGCCAGGGCTACACAGAGACACCCTGTCTCAAGAAACAAATACAAATACAGTCTTTTGAGACAGAGTCTCACTATGTAGCTTTTGGGGCTTATCTGGGATCACTATGTAACTCAGGATGGCTGTGAGCTCATAGTAATCCTCCTGTTTCAGCCTCCAGTAGGCTGGAATCACCGCCACCCTGCCTGGCAGCGCGTGAGTCTGAGAACAAGTGCAGTGATGTGTTTTTCTCCTTTCCTCTCTCTCTCTTCTCCACCAAGCCCTCCGCTGCGGCTTCCAGTTTGGCCCTTTGCTCATCACAGACCTTTGAGTCACTTTTATTCTGTACTAACTCACTCAACAATGATGCCGCTATAAATACCAAATTGCTCTTCATGCAATTAGCTGCTTTATAATCACTCATTGTCACCACTAACTTCCAGCTCACTTCCTTCATGCAAATGCCTTTATGGAATGACTCATTTTTCTTTCAGGGTTTCTTGGAACTGCTAATCAGTCATAATTCTTAAGAATAATGTCAGGCTCAGCTGTAAGCCTCGAGTCATTTTATGGGGCGTTTAAGTCTAATCTACTTGTGCCCTTACTGTATTCATGTCAAGCTTGTTCTTGTTGAAAATTAGCTTTTACCAAGTTGCCAATGAGGGATTATACTTAATTCAGGCCAGGCTTTTAGTGACAATAATATTTTAATAATTTTATAATAATAACCCACACAGCGGCTTACAACTCTCTGTAATCCCAGTTCCCGTGGCTCTGACACCCTCTTCTGGACTCTGGCACCAGAAACACATGTGTACACATACATACACATGAGCAAAACGCTATATAGGTGAAAAAGAAAAATATTTTTTAAAAGTTTTTTTTTTTGTTTTGTTTTGGGTTTTCTTTTGTTTTTTTTTTTTTTGTTGTTGTTTTTTTTTTTTTTTTTTTTTTTTCAAGACAGGGTTTCCCTGTAGTTTCTAGAGCCTGTCCTGGAACTAGCTCTTGTAGACCAGGCTGGCCTCGAACTCAGAGATCCGCCTGCCTCTGCCTCCCGAGTGCTGGGATTAAAGGCGTGCGCCACCACCGCCCGGCATTTTTTAAAAGTTTTATATATTTGGCTGGAGAAATGGCTCAGTGGTTAAGAGCACTGGCTGCTCTTCCTGAGTTCAATCCCCAAGAACCACATGGTGGCTCACAACCATTTATGGTCAGATCTGATGCCCTCTTCTGGCCTGCAGGCACACAGGCAGGCAGAACACTGTATACATAATAAATACCTAAATCTTTTTTATGGCTTCTTTAGAGAGAAGGAACAGCTATAATGAGCTCAAAGTGATGGGAATTCTCTTTGTCCCGGACACATTTACCACAGAGAACTCTTTGTTCATGGCTCCTGGCAAAAGCGAAGCCACAATGATCAATATTCCACAGAATTCTGGCCAAAAAGCTTGTATCGAGTAGCCTTTTAAAATTTATTTATGTAGTTTAGTTTAGTTTGTTTTCAAGACAAGGTTTCTCTGTGTAACAGCCCTCGGTGTTCTGGAACTTGCTCTGTAGACCAGGCTGGCCTTGTACTCACGAAAATTCACCTGCCTCTGCCTCCGGAGTGCTGGAAGGCTTTTGTTTTAAGTATATGTGTGAGAGAAGAATGTTCAGAAAAGAACAACTCAGGTCACGTGGGGTTCATAAGCATCCATCCGTTCTAAGGAGATAAAATTGCTCAGCTGGAGTTGTATACGGGTCCAAGGAGAGCGAGCGAAGTGCATCCTGAGATCCTTTGGAAAACTCGAGGCACAGAGCGACTATTTTCTCTTCCTGTGCCTACCTCTCAGCCCAAGCCTCCTGCTTCCTTCTAGACAGATGCTCAGGCCAAGTTCAGGTAAGCAGCAGGTTTCCTAACGAGAAGCACTTCAGACACACCTTGCCTTGGCAGCTTTGGGTAGACTCCTAGGGTAGAGGCATCTGTCAAAGGGCTATGTTTTCTTTATAGCCAGTCCTGGTCCCACCCCACTAGAGCATGTTTGGTTAAGGAGACTAAATCGGGACAGATTCCTTTCATTAAAAAAAAAAAAAAAAAGTTTGGGGACAAGTACTGCAATGTTTTTATAATAATTCAAACTGAAATCAAGGGAATATTCTGTTTAAAAAGCCCCCCCCCCACGCACACACACACAAGCGGTAAGCTTCATTTGTTTATTTTTCAAGTTATTGCCAAGAAAAGGCAGTTCTTTATACAAACTCTTTGGACAGAGTTCTTAGGATAAAGGAAAATAGTTGAAGGGTCTGTTTTAAGAGGGACAATGTTACTGAACCAAGAGGAGGAACAAACTGACAAAGATTAATCACAGAGCAGAGGGGTCTGTCCTGAAGATACTTGACTGTGCGAGTATGTATTTGGTTTTATTTTCCTTTTAAAAAATAAAAAATAGATTTCTGCCAGTGTTTGTCTTTCATGCTTTGATTTGTGTGTGTGTGTGTGTGTGTGTGTGTGTGTGTGCATTCAAACCCAGTTATTACTTGTTTGTGTGCAGGCACACAATGGTGTGATGTGTGTGTAGTGTGTGTGCGTGCTTGTGTGTGCGTGCTTGTGTGTGTGTGTGTGTGTGGTGCTGAACCCGCAGGAGGCATACTAAGTTTATGCTACCTTAACTATAGCCTGACAGTCTTATCTTCCCTGGACAGGAAGCTGTGTGTGTCCTGTTTCCTTTCCTCTTCTTCCAGGAACACCCAGCTTCCGAGCTGCTACATTGTCTCGCTGTCCTCCTCTCTATTTTGTAGGCTTACTCTTAAAACTGTTGATTTGTTAAGCAATGCTGATGTCCTGGACACACTTCTAAGGCAACTCCCAGGTCCTTCTTCTCATCTTCCCGCCACAGCAGTCTTCCATGCTGGCCTGCTCCCACTGCCCCTTAACTTCTCTTATCCTATTCAGTGTGTTCTCAGACTGTAACGTCAAAAACGCATCCAAGCCCAATGAACGGGAAAGCAGCCAAAGAAAATGCCTGTTTCCCTTTCTCACGTCTGTGAAGGAATATATATATAACAGGAGTCTGCCTCTGTGTTATCTCTAGGTTTGTACAGTTTGTGAGAGAGATTCCTGGCTGTGCCCCTAACTGTCTGGGCGATCTTGAGCAAGTTACTTACCCAGATATCTGAAATGCTTTCTGGAACAAGGCAAGAACATAAATAAATGACCTTGCCCAGACTCCATTTCCCAATTATGGAGGAACTATGGCCTGGACATTAAAAGCACAGGCTCATGCCCGAAATAGACTTGGGTGGGAGTCCTAGACTCCCCACGGACTCACTCTGCGACCTTAATTTCCTCATTTGTGATATAGGAACAACAATAATATGGACATCAACGGCTTGTGAGGAGCAAGGCAGGGTATACTGCAGCGGGCTTTTAAAACAGAGCCTGGCGCTTTCTAACCACTGACTGTTCTCCTCACCATACTCCTGTTTTCAGTAGCATCACAGCAGTTAGACCCTCGGAGGCTCTGTCACAAGACGAGATGCCACTTTATGGAAATGGCCCACATTAAAATACTTCTAAGTATATTTAAGTAGTATTATCATTTTTTTTCTTTTTAGGACAGAGTTTTATGTAGCCCAGGCTGGCTTGCTTTGAACTTCTGATCTTCCTGTCTCTCCCTCCAGAGTTCTGAGATTATTGCACCCAATAGTGACTACAGAAGTGAACACACACTCGTGCAAATGTTCTTATCTGTTTAGTGTCATTTGGGGGAAGGAATGGAGGCAAAGTCTCACGCAACCAAGATGACCTTGAACTGAGGATGACCTTGCGCTCCTGGTCCTCTTGCCTCTCCCCCCCCCCCCCAATGCTGGATTTCTGAGGTGTACCACCAGACCTAATCCTATGTGGACTGAGGATCGAAACAGGATTCATGAATGCTAGGCAAGTCTTTATCAACTGAGCTATAGCCCTGCATCAATATATTTATTTTTTATTGAAGCAATTTGCTATTGAACTATCTAGAATTTAATGCCTATTTTCTCAATGAGCAGAATTCAATATTGCTTCTGCAGAGTAGAATTCACTATTGTATATTGTTACTGAATAAAATGGCCCACTTCTTTAGACACAATGACAAATAAGGATTGGGCATGAAACTCAATGGTACGGTACTTGCCCAGCATGGGAAAGGCCCTTGGGTTCAGTCCCTAACAACTCCCCCTAAAGGGTCAAAGTCCATGAACAGTTTCAGCATTGGGATAAAGGGCAGTTGGAAGGTTGTGCAGTCTGCCCCGCTGATAGCATGCTTAAAACCGGATCCCAACCACATACCTCTAAGCAGTATAAGAGCAGTCCCTTCTATTTGTCTACCCTGGCACCTAACAATAGTGCTTGGTTCAGGTATTTGCTGAAAAATTAATAAAGGGGCTGCAGAGATAGCTCAGTAGATAAAAAGGCTCGCCATGCAGGCCTAACAACTTGAGCTTGACTCCTAGAACCAAGGCAGAAAGAGAGAGCCCTACTCCCAAAAGTTGACCTCCCCTGCCCGCATGCGTGAGGTTCCGTTCCCAGCACCCACAGGGCTCCTACTCACAGCTGTCAAGAACTCCAGTTCCAGGGGTTCCGATGTCTTCTCCAGAACCCTCAGACACCAGGCACACATGGTGTGTACATGCATGCATTTAGTCAGAACACTTATACACATAAAATAATAAATCTCTAAAAAAAATTAAATCATAAGAAGATTTGCTGTTTAGGGGCTGGAGAGATTGCCTCCTAAAGTGCCTGCTGAGCAAACATGAGAACCTGAGTTTGATCCTCAGAACCCACATAAAACCAGATGTGGTAATGTAATCCCAGCACTCCTCTAAGGAGATGGAAAAATCCACGCAGGAATGACCCGGCTTGCACTTTACCTGTGGGTAAATTTAAAGTAACCTTTAACACTAACTGTTCAGTCTGTGGATTGGCAGCAGCATTGCATTACCTCAAAAGAGCAGGATCAATTTGTGTGTGTGTGTGTGTGTGTGTGTGTGTGTGTGTGTGTGGTGTGTCCTTCGCGTGCACTGTCATTCTGCAATCTCGTTCCCACCAAGTGTGATTTCACCCTCAGCTCTCTTCTGGAAACTTCCCATCAACCACCTTGATCTCACTGGATTGTTCCATCCAACCCAGAGTCGTGGGGAAGGGCTTGGAGCTCTGGAATCCAGCAGGTCTGGTTTTGTTCCTGCTGGACCACCTCGGGGTTAGAAAAGTGGGGGAAAATTGTTCTCTGCACCTTGATTTTTCTGTTCATGGGGTTAGAGTACGTTTCTCATCGATACAGGAATTAAAAGGGATCATCTTTGTACACAGAATAAATCTTTCAAATGAAGTGTTTTTACCAAAACGCAAGCAAATCTGCAGCCAGAAGCACCTACACCAGTGCTCACCTGGAGGAATTAAACACAGCTGTGTCCTCGAGCAAGTGAACCAGAAACTCACGTTTACAGAATGCCTTTCGGGACTGGCTTGGGCGAGGCATTGGGGGTAGAGGAGAAAGACGAGCTCCTTGTCACCAAAAGGCCTAAGACTAGACCAAGAGGCAGGGGCCAAAGGAAACGTAGGGCAGAGGATATGTTCAGCAGACTGGCTGAACGGGGATGCCACCATTCTTCATGTGGCAATAAACACTTTGTATAAGAGCATTTAAAGAAGGTTGCAGGGACTGGAGGGATGGCTCAGTGGTTCCGAGCACACTGGCTGCTCTTCCAGAGGATCCAGGGTTCAATTCCCACCATCCACATGGCAGTACCCAAAAGGCTACAACTACAGTTCCAGGGGATCTGATGTCCTCTTCTGGTTCTCATTGGTACTGCAGGCACAGTATGGATATACTACCTGCAGACAGAATACCCATACACATAAAAAGTAAGTTTTATATATATTAATATATATTAATTTCAAGAAGGTTGCAACATCTGGGAGTGGAGCTCAGTGGTAGAACACTTGTTCAATACCGTAAATACATGGGGTTTGATCCCTAGCACCACAGAAGAAAAAGAAATAAATACAGATTGTAGACTCTTCCCTGTGTGACACAAGGCATTATTTTGTCAAGATGCTGTCCCTCCCCAGGAACAGGACAAAGGCACATGATTTGCTACCACAGCAGTGGGAACTGTGGCTCCATGGTGAATCTTTCACTGGGTAAGATCTACTTAGCTCAACATAGATTATCACAGATATCTCCTGGGCCCATTCCAAACTAGATAATCACGTAGGCTGGCTGTGGGGGACAAAGAATGCAGGAGAAAAGACTGGACACCATCAAAGCAGCCTGGCCTTTGCCCTGGTCTGCTCATCAGGGATCTCCGGGCTCCTGGATGTCCTGCTGGCTATCAACATTTTTGTTTGCCTAGGAGCTTTGGCCATTGGAAAAACTAACACGAGATTTGGGATAGGAACTTTGGATAACAATGATATCAGTGGTGACCTTTAGAAGGACCCGGAGACTAAACGCCACAAGGATATTATGTGGTCAGACCCCATTAAAAACCAGGCAGGAAAGGCTTGGGTGAGCTTCGCTGTGGGAACACTGTGTGGATAGCATCACTCCTCCCAGTGAGGACTCCAGGGCTCATGGGGAAAGCATGACCAGAAGTGGGCGTGTGGACACCTCCTGAACTCTGTGTACCCCTGCCCCTGGCTGATTTTCTCTAGTTCACGCTGATAAATTATCACAGTAAACATAGCAACTTGGAGCCCGCTGACTCGGGGGTTAAGAGCGCCAGCTGCTCTTGCAGAGGACTGAAGTTCAGTTCCCAGCACCCATGCGGTGGCTCACAACCATCCGCAACTCCAGTCTTAAGGGATCCAGCCCCCTTTTCTGGCCTCCTTGTACACCAGGCAGGATGGCAGTGTACAGCCATTCATGCAAACAAAACACTCATACACATAAAATAATAAATACATTTTAACTGTGGGCTCCTTTGCTGAAGTCTGTGAGTCATCGTGAGGGCAGCGTCACTGTGAAGGTGGCTGTGGGAACCTCTACATTGGTGGCCGCTATTCTGAAGCAAGGGTTGTCCTGCGGACCTACCAACGAGGCAGCAGTATCTAACACAAAGGCTTATGACGACCGGTCCCTCCATCTGAGTAGTCAGATAACTCAGAACCGTGGCTGAGCGCTGGGGAGCTGCCAGGGCAGGAGGGAACCGCTGTGGGAACTGGAAGCCCCTATGAGTTCCAGACCCTGCTTAATTGTCTAGGCCCTGCTACGGCCTTCCTCCCACATGTGTAACCACACAGCACACACTTCAGATGGGCACCTCTTGTCTGCGAGTGTCAGAGACCCATCCTGACTTTAGAGTGCAGAGATTTACTGAGTTCCGGCCCAGTGACCTATGACCCAGCATCCTCGCCCGCCCGCAGAGGAAAGCCAGATGAAGGGTTTACTTTCCAAGCAGTACTTCCTTCCTAGGGCGGGATCAGTGTGGAGCAGATGCAACACGGGGGAGAATCTCTGCTCTGTTTCCCAGCACAGATCCAACCCTAATCACTGGGTTTCCAGTTGATCCCCCCCAGTACCCCATTCTGCTTTTTGGGTCCAGGTTACTTTCACTGTGCCAGGGGTCATGTTTTGCTATTTGCTTAAACCTAGGGTCTCTTAGGAAAGGCACCTTGCTGCATACTTGGAGGTAACCATGGAAACTGGCTGCCTTTATCAGATTAACTAAAGGCAAGTTGGTAACAAGCCTGAATGGTAACAAAGAGAAGGCTGAGAACAAAGACGTTGTGAGCCTTATTAAACAACACCCATGTTCCAGACTTGGGTTGAAGATTTGAATTCCCGGAGAGTAGGCACCCAGCTCCATCCTGAGACCCCTTTCTCTTACATCACATGCTTCCCAGGGCTTCAAACAGTCCCCATGGAGCTAAGCCCCCATCACCGCCCATTGATTTCTAGGGATCTCCCTCTGCCTACCTGAGAGCCCTGAACATGTGATATTTATTTAAAAGCTCCAGTATAGGAAACCAGGGCTAGATTGGTCGGAAGCATAGGGATGCACTGGCTTGCAAGGTCACTGTCACAAAATACCACGAGCTGGGTGACTTCAGTAGCGAAATGTTATTGTTTTTAAGATCTGGAGGCCAAGCATCTGAAATCAAAACGCCAGCTGCGTGGGTCCCTTCTGAGGGTGAGGGGATCTGCTCCCTGCCTCCCCCGGCTCCCATGGGGCTTGCTGGTGAGCTGTGGCCCTCCTTGACATGTGGAAACCTCACCCTACTCTCTGCCTTCCCCGTCACAGGATATTCTGTGTCTCTAGATTTCTTTCTTGTTTTAAATTCAGTTTTATTTGCTAGTCTCTGTGTATGTCTTGCCTGCATGTATATCCGAGTACCATGTGTATCTCTGGTGCCCACAGAGACCTGAAGAGAGTATTGGGTCTCCTAGAACTGGGGTTATAGACAGTTGTGAGACACCATGTGGGTGCTGGGAATTGAGCCTAGGTCCTCCAGAAAAGCAACCAGTGCTCTTAATCACTGAGCCATCTCTCCAGCTTTCTAACTTCCTTTTTATCAGTACTAGGAACAGGGCCACTTTCATGACACCTAAACTAATCCTATCTGTATGTAATAGCTGTATTTCCAAATCAGGGCATACACCGGGGTGCTAGAGCTTAGGACTGTTATATGTGATCTGGAGAGAGTGGCATTCTAGCCCCAAGACGGGGTATAGGCAAGGAAAGGCCACTCCTCAACATCTGCCCTGTTTTTGTTTTGAGGCAGGATCTTGCTATGTAACCCTGGCTATCCTGGAATTGACCAGCCTTCTACCCTTGATTGCTGCTGAATCCTGGGATTTCAGGGATGTGCCACCATTCCCGGCTGGCTCAGTTTTCTAATATTGAACCTTCTTGAGTTTTTCACTACTGCATCCCCTAGCAGGGAGCCCTGGATATTCTGAGCTGGGCCTTGTGCCCAGAATGAGGCTTGCCAAGTTACCTGCTCCCCTTCAGCAATCTAGTCCTATCTTTAACTCCCATCCCCTCCCGGACTGTAGGTGAACATCTCTGTGTTTCCCTGCTACGCTTACTCTCTGTATTTTATCACTGTGAACTGAATCCAGGACTTTCTATATGCCAAACAGGGCTCGCCCACTGGGCTCCATCCCTAGCCTTCATATGCCTGTCCTCCAAATGGTTGTGAGTCTGAGTGAACTTTCTCTAAGTGGAGCCTATTCTTGGAACAGGCTTTGCCTTGCAGAGTGGAGCTAGCTTGGGGGCTCGTTTTGCTGTGCCATGACCTCTGTAGGTAGTGGCGTGAGCTGTGCTCCATCCTCAGGGAAACCAGCGATGCTGGAAGCTTGCAGAAGCATGGCCAGAAGCCGGCACTAAGATCCAGGCAGGCAAAGTTCAGAGCTCCATGGCAGAATGCTGCAGAAGGACACAGGTAAGCAGGGTTACAGTGCAACCTGGTGGAGGTAAGGGGCTTTTCACCTTCTTTTTCTTGTATGGATGGTGGCCGCCCTCGAGGCTGGATATTGTCACGTGAAAGCCTGCAGCTGAGTCCAGCCCTAGCGAGAAGCGGGGACCGTCTACGTGGTTAGAAACCTGGAATTCACCCTCGAAGCCTCAAATTCCGCATGCATAAAATAAGACCTGTAAGAACACTTGAAGCCACTTTGGTGGGGATTGAAAGAGCACTAATATATGGCCTTAGCCTAGTGCCTTTTACAAACAAGCATTCAGCACATACTGGTTTCTTTCTCCTCATGAAGACTGCTTTCCGTAGATGCCATATTTTTAGTGTTTCCACAAACAAACAAATAAAAAATAGATAAACTGCAGGGGAAATGATCGCAGCAGATATGGTGGCATATGCCTGTAACCCCAGTAGTTAAGAGGTAGAAGCAGGAAGGTCAGGAGTTCAAGGCCAGCCTTGGATACTTAGTGAGTTTGAGGGCAGCCTGTCTCAAAACAAAGAAAAAGGGCAGAGAGTGGCTAGGGAGGTGATTCAGTTTGGTAAAGTATTTGCTACAGAGACATGAGGATTTGAGTTTGGATCACCAGCACCCACTTAAAGTCGAATATGGTGGTACGTCTCTGTAATCTCAGCACTGGAGAGGCAGAGCCAGGAGGATCCTTGTACTCCCCCTCCCCAACACACACACACACACACACACACACACACACACACACACACACACAGAGGGGCGGGAAGACGTCCCTGCTGCTTTGGGCTGTCTCTACACAGTAGAATCCTCGGGTTATGGGCGCTGCTCCAGGACAGGAGCTGTCAACTTGCCATCCACCCTGGGGTTTTTGCAGCTCTCCTGACATAAACAAGTGTCTTTTCCTTCCTTCCCCAGAGAAAGGGCATCTGAGATTTTAAACACTCGGCTGAAGCGAGGTCCTCTGAGTGCTAACAATTATCCTACACACTTCCTAAGTTAGTTCAAAAATACCCACACTTAAGAGCGGGTCAGGAGCACCTGATCGGTGTTGAGGAGATAATTTCCTTAGACGAGGCCTGAAGCAGATGAGCTGTCATTACGTACATCCCCTCCTGCCCCTTAGAAGCTGAAATGGGAGTTAATGTGTTTCAGAAACTAAAGTTCAAAATGTGCGTTTCCCGTGTGAGAAAAACAGTCTGTCAGGAGGCACTCAGAAGGGCACAGCAGACCGGCGGAGAACACCCAGGAGCAAGTCCTTGGCCTTCTTTTCTGCTTGCCTGACAATGTCATTCAAGCTGCAGCTCCTGACAGATTGCTTCCTACCCGTGACCGGGTCCTCGCCTGGTCCCTGAGGATCTGGGCTGGAGGCCTCTACCGGCTGCTGGAGAGCCAGCTACAGCTTAGAATATCAAAGTATCTCAGAGGGAGGTGGCCATTTCTGCTCTCTTCCCGTCACCCCACCACCACCACCCGGTCCCTTTTTACTGTTATGCTATTTGTGTTTATTGAGGAACTAGGAAGTGAACCTGGGGCCTCAAACACGCTGGGCAAGTGCTCCTCCACTGAGCTATTTTCCCAGCTGGACCCCCCCCCCTTTTTTTTAATGGAAAGTACTTCTATTCTGTTAGTCATCTAGGACTGGCTGTTAGGTAAATGAGCCTTAGCTTTTTTAAAATTATGTCTCCCTATGGGCTGTATGGTGCACACTTTTAATCCCAGCACTCAGGAGGAAGAGGCAAGCAGAACTCTGTGAGTTCAAGGCCAGCCTGGTCTACAAAGAGAATTCCAGGACAGCCAAGGAAACACAAAGAAACCCTGTCTCAAAAAAAAAAAAAAAAAGTTTCTCTATCATTTGGCATGGACCGTCTTCACAGAAATGGACACAAGGACCAATACGAGTTTCCAGCCAGTCTGTATAGTGTCTCCTCTCTCACAAGGCCTGACTTTCTTGGCTTTTCCCTTTATGTCTTTTCCCTTAGTTTTGTTTCCTGAGATACAGTCTCAAGTAGTCCTGGCTAGCCTCAAACCCTCAAACTTGCAATGTAGCTAAGGATGACCTTAAATTTCTGATCCTCCTGCCTCATGTCTGGGTGCTGGGATACAAGTATACATACACCACTATACCCAGTTTCCACAGGGAATGAACCAAGGACGTCATCAATGCTAAGCAAACACTTTGTCAACTGAGCTACCCCACCCCAATCCCACGGCTACATCTTACGAATCAAAATGTCAGGCAGCCTTGTCTATAAGCAAGTTCCAGAGCGACTAGATCTATTCAGTGAGATTCTTTCTTAAAAACACGAAATAAATAAAAATGTCAGGGGGTCTTCAGTCTCACCTTAAGCCACCCTGGTTTCTTATATTTTCTAGTAGTATATGTCACAAAGCTTAAACAGTGTTGGCCAGGATAACACTCTTGCAATCCCAACATTGGAGAGACTGAGACAGGAGACTTGTGAGTTGGAGGCTAACTTCAGCTATACAGCAGGGGCTTGTCGAGCTGACTGGAGGGAGGAAGTGGGGGGCTGGGGGATACAGAAAGCAAGGAGGAATATATAGGAGGATTCGAGGGGGCAAAAGCAAAGAGGCAAGGTAAAATTATGCAGTTATATTAAAATCTCAAAAATAATTTCATAAAAGGAAATAAAGAACAAAAAAAGAAAAAGTTGGAGGTGTAGCTCAGGGGTAGAGGGCTTGCCTAGCATAGAGGAAGTCCCGGGTTCCATCTCCAGCACTGAAAAATAAAAACAAATGAATAAATACCTCAGTGTCTTCCTGACATAGAATATGTCTTTAACCTGATATACAGAGCCTATCATTTCTGACTACATACTTTTATTTATTTTTAAGATTTAGGCTCTGTGTGTGTGCGTGTGTGTGCAGATAACCTCAGAGGCCAGCAGAGGGCACTGAATCCCTTAGAACTGCAGTTGTAGGTGGCTCGTGAGGTGCCAAGAGGATGCTAGAATCAGAACTCTGATCCTGGGAAAAACAGAAGTGTGGTTCGGGGCCACTAACCGTGAGGATGGAAACCCAACAGTGTCACGGAACTGTGTGGCATTCTGACTAAGGGCAGACATTGTGCTTTGAATTATTCATGTTCTAGCTCTGGTTTGCTTGTTTGTTTCTGACAAGGTCTTGCACATAGCCTAGACTGGCCTGGAACTCGTTACGTCAATGAGTCTGGCCTCTAACTTCTGGCAACCCTCCTGCCAGAAGGATGATAACCATGGACCACCACACCTGGTTGGTCTGGTCTCTGCTATTATTTTTAGGCAGAGCTTCCCTATGTATCCCAGGCTGGCTGTGAACTCATTGTATTATGAAGGCTACAGACAGGCAACCATGCGGTCTACAAAGAGTTCCAGGTCAGTCAAGGCTACACAGAGCAACCCTGTGAGCCAGCGACAGTCTTCCCATGCCGGTGCCTATTGCTGTTCTGTACATAGAAACCAGAGTGAACGGAGGTGCTGCCGAGATCTCTTTAGTTACGGAGTTCAATGTGGTTTTAGCAGAGACTTAAAAAGGCAGAGTAGACTGCTTTCTTACTCACACCATGGGAAAGAACTAGATCCATCCAGATTCACCAGAGACTCCTGTTCCCATAAGCCCACAGTCAGGATCCCAAGGTGATGTGTTTTTCTCTGAGAGCACAGATGAGTCAGAGGCTGCCAGTGCAGTTGGAGGTAGGCCCTTCTGTCCTTCTAGCTGCTTTCTGGGGAACGGCTCCCTGCAGAGATGGAGAAGGCAGCCTTGCCAGCCTGCTTTGGCTCCCTGAGGCCTCCCCAGATGCCAACACAGGACCTGGTACCTAAAGGAGCTGGAGTATACCCATGCTGAAGGGCAAGGCTCTGTTCTTGGAGCAGTGGGGTTGGCAAAAGGAGTGAATCTTGTGGAGTTTACCCTGTGCGTCCTCACTGAGCTGAGAACCAGGGCCGCAAAGATGGGTTCTGAGGGTGACTCCACAGTACAAAGTGCGAAGAGGGTGGCTGGGTGGGGACACCTGTACTTATTCAGACAGTACCAAGAATGCCAGCTGGGGCTGAGCAAGTCGAATGCTTGTCTAGCATGGACAAGGCCCTGGATTTGAGGCACTGCCCAAACCAGGCCTGGGGGCCCATGTTTGCAGTCCTAGGAGTCAGGAGGGGGAGGCAGAAGGATGAGAAGTTCAAGGTCATCCTTAGCTACTTTTTGGCAAAGGGTCTCGTGTGACAGCATAGGTTGCATGCCAATGAGGCTGGTCTTGAGAGGGGCCTTAGTTCATTGAGAAGGTCACACAAGCACACGCAATGATTCCTGGGATAAACAGTGTGGGCAGGGAGGGGAGGCTGCCACTCCCTGTGTAGCCTTGAACTCTCTGAGAAGCCCAAGATGGCCTTGAACTCACATGGATCCTCCTGTCTCAGCTTCCAGAGGGCAAGGATTGCATGTGTTGGCTGTGATGTTCAAATTTCATGCAGACGTGTGTTCACATGTCTTCTTATCCCTCTCCTTTTTTTTTTTCTTTAGGCTTCTACCAAGAGTAGAGTTAATTGGTTACGTTGTAACTCCAGGTTGCTGGGTAAAACCCAAACCAGCACCAAACAAACAACAACAACAACAACAGAAAATAGAAGGACTGGAAGGAGGGCTCCTTAGTTAAGAGGACTTGCCGCTCTTGCAAAGGACTGGAGTTCAGTTCCCTGCACCCCAGTCTGGGGTGACCCCCATGTAACTCCAGCCCCAGGGGATCTGAACTGGCATACAGGCTACGCACAGCTGGCACGCAGCTGAGCTACTGCCAGCTCACACCGTTCTCCTCGGCACATCTTGTATTTCTGATTGTGAGCCTAGCCTCTACCGGCTGAGCATCCCTCCAGGCCCAACTTATGTTGTCATTATTTGAAATCACGTTGTGTTAAGTTTGGGAAGTCGGAGCTCGAAGAGTTGAAGGCCTTTAATTTAACTATATGCCACAAAATAGGATGGACTACAAGGGAATGAAACTCTGAAAGATAGGCTAGTGTCAGGTATTGTTAAATACCTTTCGGGTAATCTGTCAGCATAATGTGTTTGCTACCTACTCCAGGGGAGTCTGTTGGCAGGCCCTTTGATTTTATGAGAAGTTGCCTTGTTGAACGTTTTCTTTAGAACCTCGTGTTGACGTATTATGATAGCACGTCTTCTGGAGAACGCCAAGGGCTTTTGATCTTTATATGTTATTTAGTTTGGAACAAGACTCTATTTCTTTATTTCTCCTTGGTGCTGGGGATAGAACCCAAGACCTTGAGCAAGAGCAAAGCAAGCTCTTTATTATTGAATTACAACCCAGCTGGAGACTCTAAACAACTCTAACCTTTCAAGGTGGCAGAGGAAGAAT